>NC_082383.1:20166021-20198521 GCF_031168955.1 Gadus macrocephalus
AGGAACCCGGGACTGTTTCTCTTCTTCTCCCCCTCAGCCTGATACTCGTTCGCTCCGGAACGTTCCAGCTTAGCAGTTAGGAGGTGTTTTCGATGGCTGACCGTCCCGCGCTCTGGTGCGGCTGTTGTCGTCCTTGCTGTTTGTTGTGTGTGTGTGTGTGTGTGTGTATGTGTATGTGTGTGTGTCTGTGTGTGTGTGTGTGTCTGTTTTCCCTTCTCTATCTTTATGAGGCCCAAACTTGTTATTTCAGCAGCTTGTTTTCGGCGGCCTTTGACCTGTTGCGTTACTCCGCTATCTGTTATTGTCCAGGTCGGCCACCAGATAAGACCAGCGCAGTCGAGGTGTTTTATCGAAGGCCCGTGGGTCGGGCAGGGGGGGAGGGGGGGCGTGGGGGGGATGTGTGTGCTGGCGAACAGAGCGGGAGCAAAGTTGAGATGTTCGCTCAAAACAACGAGGATGACCCCCAGGTGACCCCCCCCCCCCCCAACGCCCGTGTTCGGGCCACCGTCCGTTTCCTGTTGCCACAATGAATGGCTTTTAATCTAGTCGGTGGCTCGGGCGCTGGACTCGCACACAAGGTTCGATGCGACGTCCACAATCAGGTCAAGGGGTCGGATCCCTCAGATGGAACGGAGTCCGCGGGACCACGCAGGTACGGCCTCGCAATTTCCTCCTCCCTGACCCCTGCGAGTCCGCCCCGCTCGGCCAACATCTGGTGGCCGTCTGCCTTTATGAGGTTAAGGGAACCGCACTAACACAGCAATCAGCGTTTATTGACCGCCGGTGTTCCCGAGCCTTTCATAGTCGTATATATTCTCTTTTACAACGCTGCCCCCCCCCCCGAGCAGGATGCAGAGGGATGGGTCTGGAGCATCGGCGAGGTCCAGCAGGGGGTCCGAGAGGGAAAGGGCCCACCGGCAGATATACGAACAGGGGAGAGAAAAGGAATATAGAGGGAGACAAAGAGGTCAGAGTGGCAAGGTGAGCCCCTCGATGGCCAATGCGGCACGGAAGGTTGTGGATGCTTATTTGTAGCCCCCAGGGGGTCGTTGTGGCTGGGGAGGGTAGGGAGTACAGGGGGCGGGGTGGGGGTGGTGGTGGGTGGTGGTGGTACAGGTGATAAGCAGAAGAGGTTGAGGAGATCGATATGTTTGTGCAGAGGCCGGCGAGCAGTGGTGAAGCCTTGAGTAGGCCCGTCGCCTGGGGAGAGAGGGAGGGATAGGGAGGGGGGAGAGAGAGGGAGGGAGAGAGAGAGAGGGAGGGAGGGAGAGACTCACTCATTCCATAACGCATGCGAGACGGAAAAAAAACTCTGCTTTTAGCACGAAGTAGAAGCACATATATTTAAATATAAAACGTGCTTCAAATAAATATTGCCGTACTTCTGTTTACACTTTCATCTGTCGCCACCGATCTTGTGATTCGCTCCGACTCCCTGAAACCTGGCTCGCACAGGAAGTCTACCGCACGGACCCCAGCTGTGAGTGACATATGGACACAGAGTCATGCTCGGATTAAGGACCCCCCTGCATATGTTTTATGTTCAGCATATTTTTACATGTTGGAGATCAAAGCAATGCTGCTGCAGGGCTCCGCTGCCAAATATTGGCATGCAGGATTATGAATCTCGAGGCCATAGCGTCTTGTCCTTCTTCAGTATGAAAATTAGGGCCATGAGCTCCTAGCATGCTAATAAATAGGATTATTTATATGAATGACTATTTCTGGTATTTTCTCTTTTTTTTCAGACTTTAAAACGATCAATGTAGAATTTGTGGAGGAGTATGGTATAATTGTTAAACGAGTATGAAAGACTTGCAGTTTTACTTCCCATGTGTTTGTTCAGCCAGGATCAAAGGCCTCGGTGTAATGCCTTTCTCTGCAAAAAAGTATCACAATACAAAACCTAGTTGGGGTGAGGGTGTCTTTGTGCAAAGACACTCTGCACACAGCTGTTTCATTTCGTTCTGTGACCATGTGATCTCTCTCTCTCTCTCTTCCACTTTCTCACCCATAGATGCTAAAAGGCATCCAGACTGCATTTTTATTCTTTTGTTTTTTAATTCGTCAAAAAGAGACAACGTTCCCTATTTCTTTTTCACTTTGCTGTGAAAGCGTTCAGGCAGGGTGGGGATATGAGGAACACAGAAAGCCCTGACGGAGCAGAGAAAAAGACTGCCCTTCAACGGTTAGCGGCCGTTGAAGCGCGCGCTAATCATCCCGCTGGGTTCAACTTGAACAATAAAGTCTCAGTGGCGTCTTCACATCTTCCCCACCGCCGGTGTCAACCTTTTTAAAGTTGATATACACACAAATATATAGTTCCGCTCTCGCATCGCGTTTACATTCTGGAAATTAACTTTTGAGGCAACGAGCGGTGTGTATATGTCGAACACACTACCGAGAAACATTCTCTGCTAATGGTTTTTGACATGTTTTCCTTGAACAAACTCAAAGATTTCCAACGATGCATTTCCTCACTAAGTCTTTGTGTACGATTTCTCATATGAATGGCTCTAGACAAAAGAACAAGTCCTCCTACTCGTCCTTGCCTGATGTACTGATGTACTAACAACAGGTCTCTCTACCCAATGACTAGTTTGATATTATTGTTGACTCTCAACCTGTCTTCATGGTGATTGCAGCTTTCAATACTTGGCTACAGTCGACGATTGGCCGGTATTTGTAATATGTTAACCGCATTAAGCTGCTATCCAGTATGGAGACGTTCACATCAATTGGAGACTTTGAAGGAGTGCCAGCTTGGCAGTGGTTGAATTAAATAGCCAACAGATTTGTTTTGAGAGATAGTATTTTATAAAGAGCGAGGAGAGAATGGTAGAGGAACATCAAGTGATTCCAGGATGCCTCACACCAAATCTTAGATTTGTTTCTTCAAACACATTTCTCAGAAGTTCTCTAAGCCTCAGAAAGGATAATTCAATCATAATCTTCTTTCCCGATGCACTCATCTCCTGGACACGATAACACTTGAACTTAGCAACCCCCTTTTTGCAAATCACAGCGTTTTCTTTTATCAGCGATGGTCCGAGATGGTCCTTCAACCTCTGAAATTACAGAAAATATTATTTTTTGTAGGAAAGGTATTTTTCTGGGGTTGCAGAAGCACAAGCCCTGGGCGTCGTGGATTCGTGCCCGGGCGCGTTAAACCACACCTGTGGAGAAAACAAATCGACTCCATGTTTAATGAAAGTGCCCTGAAGACCCGTTTGATTTGGTGAGGCAGCAGCTTGCGGTGTCGGGCCAAATGTCTTCTCCCAACAACTTTTGTGTCCTTTGACATCCTGTCTGCTCTCCGATGTGCTAGATGATGTGATTTGGAAAATTAACCAACGACAAAGGCTTGTTGACTGCTGGTGTTTTTATAGCCCCTCCAATGCAACCTTCTTTCCTTCCTTCCTTCCTTCCTTCCTTCCTCCCTCCCTTACGGTCTTTCCTTCCATCCTAGCCCTATGCAGAATGGACCGAAGCTGAGTTCAGACTGAGTATATAAAGAAAGGTCTGGATAGCATCGTAAGAAGGTGTATGGTAAATCAGATGCAACCTTTTTGATACGTTCTTAATCTCCAAGCATTGGTTAATCGCAAGTCTCTGATAACGGATGCACTTAACTGAGGTTGCACTTTTTTTTTAACAGAATTATCTGTGTGCCACAGATGGAACTAAATGGATAGCCCCTGGTGTCCATTTTGTAAAAACTCTTCACGGCATAAAACACCGCCATATATACTGTGTGTGTGTGTGTGTGTGTGTGTGTGTGTGTGTCTGTCTGTGTCTGTGTGTGTGTGACCCCTCTTGGCTGTGACTGGCTAAATGATTTATCAGAGAGTGCTATTGGCTGGTTATTTCATTTTGGCAACTAATAATTCCGTGGTCACTCCCTCCGTTGCCTGGCTGATCCCCTTTGATATGGTCCTTGCTCTCCACCGAGCCCTCCTTCACGCGTGCCAATCACTATAATCAAGACCCCAAGGGTCGCCCACCCTCCAGCCCCCCCCAGACCTCTGGCTGCCTGCACTTCAGAGGCGGTGGTGGTGATGATGAAGACGGACTGGGGGCTTTCTTCACCTGGTCCTGTCACCACAAAAGGGCAACGGCGGCCATGTTCTCTGACCCGTCCCCACCCCGTCGTAATCCATCCCATCTGAGGGAGAAATTCATTTGATCTGACACAATCGGGGTTGGGATCGCATGGGAATACACACACACACACACGCACACACACACACACACGCACACACACACACACACACACACACACACACACACACACACACACACACACACACACACACACACACACACACACACACACACACACACACACACACACACAAATACCGGGCATGTTTTGTACCGTTCTTTTTCAATATCTTGTTGTTGTTCCTTTAATGGTGCCATCAGGGTTACGCCGTTTTCTTTGTGAGCGACGCGACCGGAGCCTCCTGCATCCCCACCTCCCCTCTCCGTAATGGCACCCTGCATGGCTTTAATACAAAGAAGCAACACAGATGACAGACTATCAAACCTAACGAGGCCGTCCTCGTCAGCATCAGCTCTTTGCTGCTCTTCCTCACTTGTTCTTTTCTTTTCCACATACTTTTCCACGGCGGCGAGGGGACAAAATACTGCCGAATGCTAATGCGTGATGGGAGATATCGTTGTTTTCGGCGCGTTAGTCTACAACACATTAGGAGCTCCAGTGTTTATTTCCCCGCTCTCTTTACACAGTCTCGGCCCTGCGGGGTCTGGGGGATGTAAACGCAGAGGAAGGTTGGGGGACGGGGACGGGGACTGGGGGGTTGAACCCGTGTAAGGGACCCTAATCTGTAATTACATCCAGGGAAGGAGTTCAGTGTCTGGGGTGCTGGGGCCTGCCCCCCCCCCCCCCCCAACACACCCCCAGTACAGCCTTCAGCCACCACCACCGCAGCCCAGCGCCTCACAGATGGAGCGATTGTGTAGGGAGAGCAAACAGCAAACGCATGGATGAAAGAAAAACCTGATAAAAACTGAAAAAAGCGGGGTCTGGGGGGGGAGGGGGGGCAGAGAAAGCAAACAGATTGACTTTGGTGAGAGGTCACTTTTGAAAGGTCTCCCCCAGTGATTGCTTCCAAAGTACCTTTTTTCTCCCCCCCACCCCTCCCCCCCCCCCCACCAGCAGGACACCCCTGAGATGTGAAGTGTAAGGTTATACTATGGCCCGCTGCTCGATATTAATGGTGACTTTGGCTCACCTAATACGGATTCTCAGGGTTATCGCCCCCCGGGTGCCTGCTGCTGCTGCACACAGTGTGAATGTAGAAGGACCTCCACTTCCTTCTCCTCCCTCACTCACGCGCCGCACCTTCCCCGGTCTCCCCTAGCCTGGTCGCCAAGGCCTTGCCAGTATCCCTTGCTCTCAAGGTCACCCCCCCCCCCCCCCTTCTCCCCCCCCCCCCTCCCCCCACTGCCAGGGATGAAACCATCACCTGCTGATTTTAAATACCCGGTCCTGAGTCAGTGCTTAACTGCCCCGCGTGGCCCGACCCGTCCTCTTTAACCAGCCCCACTCCTCACCTCCAACGCCACTCTCTTTTAACTCCTGATTATTCTGTTTCCCGGCCGGCTGATTGTAATTTGTGATCAGAGGAGAGGTTGAGCGAGGGGGACGCAGTGGGGAGGTGGTGGAGGAGGGTGCTGGCTCTCTCTCTCTCTCTCCTCGCCCCGCCTCGCCTCGCCTCGGCGCTGGAATTACCTGCAGGGCGCCGGGGCGAACGAGGGAAGGTTATGATCAAGGGGGGCTCGCCTACAAAGACGCCCGCTAAGCACACGCCATGTTTTGGTGGTTTTCATCTGGGCTTTTTAGTCTGCTGTGTTTTATGTCAAGAGTTAAAGGGGCTCGAAGCGTCCAGAATGCTAAGGAGCGAGTCCCAGTAGGGGAGGCCACCCCCCCGGTAATTTGATGATGGTTGGGACACATTATAATAATCATAATACAGCGTGTTAAGGATTATCCCCACAACCATCACCTCTTCTTCCTCCACCACCGTAGAACTACCAGCACTGCTTCCTCCACCAACAACACCACCACCACCTTTACTTCCTCTACTGCCATAGCACCACCACCACAATTGGGAATATGCCCCAATCTATTTCCCCCAGCATCTTTTTCATACTTCATACTGCATTTGGAAAGCCTCCAACGCTGCCAGGCAATTGGCTGCAGCCCGTATAGTACGTCCATTGTGGTGCAGCATCTCCCCTGTGGATCCCAGATTCAATAGTGTACCTAACACCTACATTACGGTCTTGCATACCTTAGCACAGATAAAAGCCCCCTGCCTATGGCTGTTACATGACAGCCCCCGGCTCGCCGGTGAATATATATCTTTTCCAGCAGTTTCTCCCTCATTACTTATGTAGATACAGCTAATGCTCACTTCACCAGGAAAAAATGTTTTTTTTAATGATGGCGGAGGGATTATTTTTTTTCTAGGTAGTTGTTATGGAAACTGCAGCTGCAGCCTAAGCGTGTGTTGTGGCTCATCTCCTCACGCCTTCTCTCTCTCTCTCGCTCTCTCTCTCCCTCTCCCTCTCTCTCGCCCTCTCCCTCTCGCTCTATGTCTTCGTTTCTGTCTCTATGTCTTCGTCTCTGTTAGTCTCTATCTCCCTCTCTCCCTCTCTCCCCCTCCTCTGTATTCTCTTCCTCTTCGAGCCAGTGAACACAGTGTTGAAGTCATTACCAGAGACCATGTGGTTCCGGACAGCGCCTTGACATGTGGGGACAAGCGCCCGCACATATGAAGAACAATCCCTGGCCATCAGGGACCTGGGCTGGGGTACATGATGACCAGTACCCCAACATCTGGGGACCAGGTGGGGTAACTAAGAACTCCACATCTGGGTCCAGTAGGAGTAACAAAGACCTCCGCATCTGGGGACTGGGGGGGGGGGGGGGGGGGGGGGGTAACAAGTACCTCCACATCTGGGGAGCAGTAGAGGGTTACAAAGCTCTCCACATCTGGGGAGCAGTAGAGGGTAACAAGTACCTCCACAACTGGGGACCAGTAGAGGGTAACAAGTACCTCCACATCTGGGGACCAGTAGAGGGTAACAAGTACCTCCACATCGGGGTACCAGTAGAGGGTAACAAGTACCTCCACATCGGGGTCCGAGTAGAGGGTAGCAAGTACCTACACATCGGGGTCCGAGTAGAGGGTAACAAGTACCTACACATCTGGGGACCAGTAGAGGGTAACAAGTACCTCCACATCTGGAGAGCAGTAGAGGGTAACAAGTACCTCCACATCTGGGTACCAGTAGAGGGTAACAAGTACCTCCACACCTGGGGAGCAGTAGAGGGTAACAAGTACCTCCACATCTGGGGAGCAGTAGAGGGTAACAAGTACCTCCACACCTGGAGAGCAGTAGAGGGTAACAAGTACCTCCACACCTGGGGAGCAGTAGAGGGTAACAAGTACCTCCACACCTGGAGAGCAGTAGAGGGTAACAAGTACCTCCACACCTGGGGAGCAGTAGAGGGTAACAAGTACCTCCACATCTGGGGACCAGTAGAGGGTAACAAGTACCTCCACATCTGGGGACCAGTAGAGGGTAACAAGTACCTCCACATCTGGAGAGCAGTAGAGGGTAACGAGTACCTCCACACCTGGGGAGCAGTAGAGGGTAACAAGTACCTCCACATCGGGGTCCGAGTAGAGGGTAGCAAGTACCTCCACATCTGGGTACCAGTAGAGGGTAACAAGTACCTCCACATCGGGGTCCGAGTAGAGGGTAGCAAGTACCTCCACATCTGGGGAGCAGTAGAGGGTAACAAGTACCTCCACATCTGGGGACCAGTAGAGGGTAACAAGTACCTCCACATCTGGGGACCAGTAGAGGGTAGCAAGTACCTACACATCTGGGGACCAGTAGAGGGTAACAAGTACCTCCACATCTGGGGAGCAGTAGAGGGTAACAAGTACCTCCACATCTGGGGACCAGTAGAGGGTAACAAGTACCTCCACATCTGGGGACCAGTAGAGGGTAACGAGTACCTCACCATGTAGGTACCAGTAGAGGGTAAAAAGTACCTCCACATCTGGGGACCAGGTCAGAGGTGTACACAGGGACAATGCCTCCACATCAGGGGACCAGTAGGGGGTATAAACACCTCCACATCTGGGGACCAGGGCAGGGGGACTTTGCAGTAGTCTTCTGAGTGTGCCGCATGTGTCCTTGGCCACACCGTTCTTTGTTGACAATTTGCTGCTCTGTATTTATTGTCATGTAAACTGGAGAGGGAATATTCCTGCTATATAATCAATATCTGAGTGTAAGTGCAATGTATGGGGTTACGCCGGTGCAACCAGAGCCATGTCTATATTTAGTAATGGCAATAATGGTTAGATATTAATAATATAGAGGTACGTTTTGTCCTGATATCCTTTTATCCTTGGCAAAGCATTGCATTACTGTTAGCTGTTCCAAGCTGTTTTCAAGGACTGGAGTTGATGTTGGCTCGCCCTGCTAGTAAGAATACTCTTAACGATGAGGGGACGGGGGTAGAGGGGGCAGCTCTTTAACACTATGACTGACTGACAGTTAATGGTGGAGGGAGGAATGGTAGCAGGGAAGGTAAAGGAAAAACAATGACCCATGAACAGTATTGCCTCCGTTTTGCTGCGTCTTCTGCATATGTGATGTGATATGAGTTCAAATCTGCCCTGCCTGTTGAGCAAGTGACCTCTCTGGGGCTGACTGAATTGCAAGGCCAGGTTGGATCTTATCTGGGTGTCAGTTGGTGTGATAGACACCAGTTTTATTGACTTTACAGCAAGATAACATGTTTGGGTCGACTATCTTTTATCTTGATCTTTATGCGCGCCAACGCATTTAATGAGTTAAAGCTGGGATGGGCAGTTTATTTTATATGCATGCGTTAATCATGTTTGTTGAAATTCTCGTTTACTTCAGAACGACGATACATAAATCGAATGCCGTGACAAAAAAAACATAGTAGAATCTTGTATTGGGTGGTCGCAGTCCTAAAAAGCGCTTCCAATCACTTTATTCGGCCTGAATGAAGGATGGTTTGCCTGTCTACTAGCAAGCTAGCGTATGTTTTGGGGACGTGTCTTGCGAGGGAGGCCTGAAAAATCTAGTCCATGAGCATGTTCGTTTTCATGTAGGCTACTCCGTCCTGGCATGCCTTGTCGCCCTATTACGTGCGTGCACTGAAAATTAGAATATGTACCCCGCCCATATTTATATAAACGTATATAGATACGTATGCCTTTGATTTTTTTATCATGGAGGCTGAAGAATTGGCCATGGCATTAGAGTCCAAGGTGATTTGCAATGCACTATTGGTGAAGAGGATGACATGTCGGCAAGGACACAAAAGAGCTAAAGGAATCTACACCACAACAAAGTCAGAAGATTGGCATGGCCTCAGTGTCAGACTTCTTGTCTACAGTGGCAATGCTAATGCTAACTAACCTACCCTTTCTTTGTTGTTGTTTATTTCGAATATGTACAGAAAACAAAAACAACAAATTTTGCCAATTACAACAATAAAGCCATTCAAGAATGAATAACAAAAATAATAATAGTAATAGTAAAAATAAAAAGCAAAAAGAAACAAGAAATAAAAATGAACATTAATGTAAACATATCCGAAAAGGAGTGAGAAGAACGTGTGTACTCCCACCCCTCTTATTACTTACTCTGTATGTTTAATAATAATAATAATAATAATAATAATAATAATGATAATAATAATAATAATAATAAATGAATATAAAAATGTATATATATATAAAGTTATATAAATAAGTTATATAAATAAATATACATATGTAAGTATGTACATATATATATATCTACAACATACATTTAACAAGTAACAGTATGAATGTGACACAACAGCGTGTATACACAGTATACCTATACATACATACACAAACCTACTGACTCTTAGTGCAGTTCACTATATCCTGTGAACACTAAATTTTTGTACATTCTTTTAAAAACATTGATGCTTGGACATTGCTTATGTACTTCGCTCAGATTGTTCCACAACTTGACACCTGTGATGGAAATGCGAAAACTTTTCATGGTGGAATTTCTCATCTGAATTTTGAAATTGAGTTCTCTCCTCAAACTATTTTAATTTGAGAGCGCAAGGGAGCTATCTCTAGTGCAAGGAGAATTTATACAAATGCCTTTTAATTGGTATTTCATTTTACAATGTAAACTAGGTTATATCATTTCTATAAAATTGTATATTATTATTAGGATACATTTTGACATGAATATATGGGTGCTGACCCTTTCCCAAGCCATTGAACGACACATCTGAAGAACATGGCGTATCATACCGGGTGTCGCTTGCTGTTGGTTCTCTGCTGTGCCTCCTACTTTAACTGCCATTTATGAACGTAACACAGTTCAGCAACGCTTACTTAACGGTTAATTCTAGCTCTCGCCATGACTACAGCGTGGCGTGCGCACATACAAGTGATCCCTAATTGGGTGTGCATGAGAACACACAGACATGGTGGGGTTGTCTGATGGGGCTGTGTGGCGTTGCAAAACGTGTTTCTGCATTTTCTTAGAAATTTTGCTCGGATGAATTTCCAACACAAAAAATTTGAAGGAAAAAACTTGGCTCTGACGATATCGGTAATGATCTCCTTGTAAACCCTGCTGAAATAGTGCAGTGACCTTATTATTGTTGCCATAGTTACTGAATGGCGGGGTTAGAGCTGGTATCTGCGGAGGCTTCACACAAAATAACTGCATTCTCAAAGCAGATAGCAATAGCGGTTAACTTCCAATAAGGGTTTATTCTTACATCCCGAGTTGACCTTTCAAGAGCCAACCGATCTCTCGCTGACTAAATTGTGTGTTTTGGAAGCACACGTAACAGCGATTATTTTGCATTAATGGCACAGTGAGCATACATTATGCATGCTCTTTTTCTCTTGACAGCATGTTAAAGCGTGGCTCAACCGACTATTGAGCTAACCATGTTGGCAATAGGCCTCGCAGCCGACCAGGTTAGAGTCTGACCAGCGCTGCTATGCTACACGTTATCGCCTCTCATCTCCAACTGACTCTCCTGTTCACTCCCTGTGTCTGAATTCACCGCAAGATGCTTTGGATAAAAAGCTAAACGACTAAATGGTCGTGAGGGAACTGAATAGTAATGCGAGTTAGCGTCCAAGGACGGACTGAATTCAGGTACCGGCGCCACGCCGTCAATGCCTGCGTCTCATCTTTGAGAGCGCGGAGGATGGTAGCTTGGAAGATTGTAGCTCGGTAGCTAGCACTGAAGGTGCCCAGTGCGCTTGGTGCATGGGAGAGTTGAGAAACCAGACAGGTGCTTGTGAATATTCATCAGCGCTGAGCCCTCGCCGATTCTAATCACTGTCAATATGTGTACACCTTGCAACTGTCAACTATTCAGAAACAAAATATGCCCCTGACTCGATTGCTTATGAAAATGTATGATGCAGCAGCAGCCGGGAAAAAACTGTTGAGTTGCGTTTAACCCCGGGGTCTTTAGCGCCGGGCAAAACAAATGAAAATATTTTCAAATAATGAAAATGAGAAAGTACAGCACTGACACGCTTCAGAGATTCTGAGCTTGGATAATGGCTTGATAAAAGTGTTGGCTAATGTTTCCCCTTCATTCTCACCTCTTACAAAGACCTGATAAAGTTACCCTCAAAGTGTGAGCTTTATATCTGTGTATACGTTCGCTTTCGACTGCAAAGACGCCATGCCAGTTCTTTTGACACCTCCACAGAATAAACAGTTTATACACATAATAAATAAGGTGCACCCCCCGCTATCTCAGTCCGAAAGCAAATCTGTTAGCTGACCTTTGGAGACAAATTGAACATCAGTGAGATCTCAACAGGTGTTTTACTTGGCGTCATAAGAGATAAGCTCTTCAGCCAAAAAATATGAAAATCCAAGAGTTTGCCATTTCAGAACTTGACCCAAAATGTCCCTGTGACGTATGTCTGTGAAACTCCTCCACCTTCAAAAAGGGGGATTGGTGTTTCTGCGTTTACGACTTAATCCGACCTTCCTTCCGAGCACCGGTATCTTCAAGATGATTGAGGAACAAAAATGCCTCACCCAAAGTCAAGGAAACAATCAATCACAGGACAAGAGATGGGGAAATCTCAGCTGTGGGGGGCAACGGGGCTGCAGACAGGCCCTGGGGCCCACCTCACCGACTCACTGTCCGCTCCTGAGATCTCCCTTATCACTCGGCAAGCCCTCTCTCTCGCCCCGGCATCTCGCTGGTCACTCCTCTCCTGAACACGTCTGTGCCCTGGAGTAAAGGCTGGCTCCTTATCTCCAACTCCAACTCCTGCCCGTCACCCGGTGCTCAATTTGTTCTCTCTCTCTCTTTCTCTCTCTCTCGCTCTGTCTCTCTCTCTCTCTGACTCTGGTTCTCTCTCTGGCCTGCTCTCTCTGTCTCTCTCGCTCTCTGTCTCTCTCTCTTTGTATCGCTCTCCCTCTGTCTCTCTCTTTCTGTCTCTGGCCTGCTCTCTCTGTCTCTCTCGCTCTCCGTCTCACTTTCTTTGTATCGCTCTCCCTCTGTCTCTCTCTTTCTGTGTCTGTCTCTCACTCTGTTTATCTCTCGCACTAGCTCTCGCTCTCTTTATCTGTGTCTCTGTCTCTTTCTCTGTGCGTCTGTCTCTCTCGCTCTCTCTCGCTCTGTCTCTCTCTGTCTTGTGTCCTTTCACTTATTCTCTTTTATCTCCCTTCCTCCTTTTGTGATTCCAACCCTTTCTTCCAGTCCCTTTTATCTCTCTTTTTTGGCCTTCACTCCGTTTCATTCTCTCCCTGTCATCGGTTGTATGGTTGTTACATACATGTATAAGGAACTCCTATAAGGTGCCGACGATACAAACCCCCTTATGTGTCGTAGCTGTAACATTAGAATACTAAGTTGTCTCCTCGTTGGGATGAAGCCCGACCATTGCATCAATTCTAAGTGATTATTTCCCTGCGTCGGTACCCCAGGTGTATTTACAAGGTAGACACTCGTCCTTCCCCTGTTGACACACACACAGCTGCGATGGCTTCTAGCGCCTTGGATGGCTTCAAACACACCTGGTACCGGGCGCTCAGAAGCTCTGTTATAAGTGCTGGAGCATGATTGACTGAAAGGCAGGAAGTGACCATTTCCTGGCTTTCACTTCCTGTGTACCCCCCAATCGCTGGCATCATTGCAGCGCCGCATTTGCAGCTAATAAATAAACAGTCAGGCATTTCTTTAATTACATGGTATCGTGGAAACGTGGCAACATCTCTCTCTCTCAGGGCCTTGTTCATTTTTTGGCAGCCATTCAAAACGGGGAGGGTGTATAATATTGACGCATTAGCCGAGTGCATTTTCCTGAAAATGTACTTATTTACTTTATGTAGGATGTTTGAAAACGGTTTAATGGCCATGAGCCACAACAGAATGTGAGACTTGTTCATGCATTGCCAGTATCACTCGTCTTTAATTCAGACTTGTAGGGTTTTTCTGAATAATATATTGTCGTTCTGTTTCAAACGGACCCTGGTTCGACGTGTCTTCTCCCAGTCTCTCTCCTAAAAGCAGAGTCCCCATGCCCGTCCAGGCTTTGAAGAACAACCGCAGAACGTCCCCAGAACCAACAACGGGCTCTCCTCTCCACCGCTGGAGGATTGTCTTTACTTTTGCTAAATTCACTTTAATATCCCATCGGAAACTTTTATACATTCTTGAATCCCTCCTATTTGCAATGCTAAAATCCTATACTATTCATAAAAGAAAAACCTCATATCCTGCTCTGTATCTGGAATTGTGAAGATTAATTAAGCTGCCACCATTAAAACAAAGTACACCTCCACCACCTCCACCACCCACGCTGCTGCTGTGGTTTCAGAATCCCCATCAAACACTAAACAAACTCTTATCTCCAGCGCAGCATCCATTTTACAGCGACTGGCTGATGGCTTTGTAATTGATTTCAGGATTTTCTTTTATTGATCATTTTTGGTGGGGGCAGCTGGGTGCGTGTCACTAATTGCCGTCTTGACGTTCCTGTGAACAAGCTGCTGTGTGGTGGATCCAGGCGTGGTAATAGCACCACCGGGCTCAAAGTGGCTCTCCACCGCCGCAATTAGACCTCTGATACACTTTAAAGATGTTCCATTAGGATGGCACGCCACTTGGCTGAACGTGGGAACATGGCACCATGGCCTCCATGGAGGGTGAATGAATGACTGAATGAAGGAGTCTTTTCTATGAATCAACGTCAGGACAACTTTAGCCTTTTTTGGATTGTGCCGTCCTGGTCGCTTTCCAATGGTGGTTAAGAAGACCCTTTTTTGATGGTATTATTTTCATTTGAATCTTGAACCATTGAGCTGAAAGGGGCAATTTGAGGCAGTTTTTGTTAATTACCTCTTGCATAGTCATGAGAGCCCTGCTGTCCGTGCCAACTACTCCTCATGTACCCACCACTCCACTTACTTCAAGCTGCTGTCCAAATCATCAGCTAAGCGTCATCACCTCCATCAATTGTCGGCAAAATTGTTGTTTTCATAATAAATTGTCGATATTGTTGATTGCACAGTAGCTGCTAGTCCGGGCAGAGCGGAAACACAGAGCTCAGAGATGCTTGCTTTATAGCAGTAAGCTCAAATCCCCCCCATGCATTCTAGCACTAGTGGACAAGCACGGTACTGCTCCTTTCTGCAGTCAAATTACAGCCATCATTACGTAGCTCTAAGTGCCAAACACTTCATCAACACTGTATCAGGTGTCGATAACAAACCAGTAGAAGTATTCACAATAAATGAATTTTGAGTATTATGTTATATTTGTTGACATGTCCCTTAGTGTTTTTTACTTTATTTATGAGTGCTACTTTGAGGCGATCAGGTCTGCCATTTCTACTGAAAGCCTTGAATGAAACACAGCAGATTCATGTCTGACGTGACAGAGAAAAGGTTCAATGAAGACAACAACACACATCAAGGTAGATGGATGATTGTCAATATTTGAACACCAATCTGATGTTTGGTGTTCAGTTTGATTGTCTGTTATCTGTGGTCACTTTGTCCCTCGCGAAATGTCAAATTTAATAACGTTGTTTGATGCTTAAGTTTGTGTGTCATTACCAGGATGGAGTTGAATGGGATGATGCTGTTTAATTTAACGACTGATCTTTTTGCTATCTCTAGGACAGGTCTACTGAAAGGCTGGTATTCCACACCTACCTCAAAGCTCTGTCTTGGCACATCTGCATACTAATGCATAGATATATAGATATAGATCGATTTATAGATGTAGAGATGAAGATAGATAGATGTCTTTATATCTCTTTAGATATGGATATAGATATATATAGAGATGGATATATATTTACATAGAGAAAGATGTATAGATAGAGATGGATCTATAGAGATGGATATAGATATTTATCTATAGATATATATCTCAAAAACAGCATTTTAATTGTCCATCAGAAAGGGAGCAATACTTTGAACACTGAACACTTAAGCCTTGCTTCATTTAATAGGTCTAAGTTGTTTGAAGACAGAGGGGTTTGAAAGTTCTGACGTACGAGGTAGCACTTAACAGATGCAATCTCATCGCCTTGGGGCAAAATATAGAGTTTGATTTAAAAATAGGTAATTCACAGGGATCAATTTGATTTGCAATATGTGGGCGGTTAAAGTAATCTTTGGGTAGGTGTGTTGCTCTGCATTCAATCCCAATCCAATGTAAACAAAGGCTTGAGTTGCTAGACAGAGATCCCTGATTAATGTTTCATACTGTTTGCCTGATAAAGAAAATAATGACAGTTGGCTCAACTCTGCTGCGTCTGCAGAGTCATCGCATTTAGTTACTTAAAATTACTTTCTTGAAACAAATAGCTTGCTCATTAGAATGCTAACTTGATCTTCTTCCATATATATGTCCAGCTGTATTTAAAAGCTCATCTCTGAATCCTGTTCCATTTTTTTCTCTGCACAAACCAATTGTAAAATCTAGAAATCTGTTTTGTGTTTTCCAAATTCATTGTTTCTAAGCACAGATTTATAGTTACATCGTTTTTCTATGTATCTATGATTTTTTTGAGTTACCTGGGTTAAGAATAGATTATTTTAATTTTATTGGACAAAGTTGTTAACCTTTTCCCTCAAGCCTAGCAAGAACAAAGAAACTGCAAATTAAACATGCAATGTATGAGCTGTCAAATAGCTTTTTATTGGCTGTATTTAAGGACAATCCCAGTACCCCACCTGATATGATCATGTCAGTAGAAGTCATTTATTGAGGGGCTCAAAGCTGCTCTAGTAGACGCCGTGAAGTAAAGGTGAAAAACAAAACAGAACCTTGAAAAAATAATTCTTGCGATCCTTATAGCGTCGTTCTTACCTTGGTTAAGTTGTCAGTCAGGTACAAATACACTTAAATGTCATGACATGAGCATGTACAACAGATATCTTTCAAAGTGTTCAGTTCAAAATGTTCTGCCTGTGAAGGTTTTCTTTTATCCCAATGTTCTCACACGTTTAACGCCTTCACCGTTTGCACCACTACATTAGTATTATATCTTATAGTATTTTTAAAGACTTCAATTATAAAAATGCTTTTTCAACTTTAGACGGTTCACTTCTATGTGTGTGTGTGTGTGTGTTTGTGTGTGAGAGAGAGATATAGTGTGTTGCCTTGGGTTTCCAATTCATTTTGCGCGTTCATTTTCAGATGTTATTTTTTTTCCCATCCGTTTCTTAATTAGTTCTTAGCTTTCTAATTACAAGTTTTTTACAAACGATCCCTCGCTGGTCACATGGTCCTTTGAGTTTTCCGCAGCGCTTTAGTTACCGCGACGACTGGCCATCTCCCACCGGGATGAAAAACAAGCCTGCCGTAACCGCGGTGACGCTGGCGGCGCTCTTTGATTACCAGTCAGAACGGAGCGCTTGATTGGTTGATTGCACAACTGTTTGGCTTGTGAGAGCCTCTGTTTGGGGCTTGTGGGTAATGGTGGGGATGTTTACATTCCATCTGAGGGGCTGGGGAATGGCTCTCTCCCAGCCTCTGATTGGCTCATTCAGCCTCACAGCTGTGCTTGCCTTCCGTCTGCGAGCAGATGAGTGGGCTGTTATAGTGTTTATTCCCAGTTTATGAAACGGATATGTACTTATGATTAACACAGATAGAATAATATTGGTATATGATGCGTATCCAACTTAGTGATCAACCCTTTCAGCGGGGAAACGCGATTAATTGCTTCACAATTCCCTTTTCTTCATGTATGGGAATTAAATTGTAGGCGTAAATACAGTGTTTTCCCCCTGTCCACTTGTGTCCACACTTGTGAAGCTGCTCCCGGAGAATTTCTGGTCAATTTCTCTTCCCTTATTTTACACATCATCCATCATCCAGACACCCCTCTTTCTTTTATTTTCCATTGTTGTTGTGGAGGGGTCTGGGATGGGGGGAGGGAGGGAGGGAGGGGGATGGGTGGGGGTGACTCCCCGGCCAAAGGTGGAGGTAATGATTGTGTCTCTCTAAGCCCCCCCACCGCTTCATCCCTCGGCGAGCTTTCAGTGGCTTTCAGTCCCTCCCCCCCCCCCCCCCCCAGCCCCCCACACCTCCCACACGGGTTCACCTCACCCTGGGGGGTCTGTTAAAGGTGAGCACCCCTCCCCCTGTACCTACACCCCCTCTGTCTGTCTCACTGTGCTGCACAGGCTCAGGCGGGTCCCTGAACAACTCCTCTGTCTGAGCTGACCGGAGGAACTATTTTAGTAGTTCCTCTCCCTAGTGACAGAGTTCACCTACTCTCCCCAGCCCCCCCACCACCCCTCTAACGCACTTATTGTATGTTGTACGTCCTGGCATTTATTGTACAAACTTATTGTATGTTGGACAGTCTTGGCACTTAGTATACTTACTTAGATAGCACTTAGCTAGGAGAAGATGCTGCACAATGCTATCTTTGTTTTCTATACCGGGAATGGGTCGACCTCGCAATTGTTAGTGCGAAGCACTTGTTTCTATGACATCCTTACTTTGCCGACAGTGATACATTGTTGTTTCTCTTTCTTCTGACAAATGTACTTATTGTAAGTTGCTTTGGATAAAAGCGTCTACTAAATGCCCCAAACGTAAATGTAAACCACTGAACCGAGTTGGTCGAGTTTGTGCGAAAGTTTGTGGTAAGATGTTTCGACGTCGGGAACATTCTTTGCTTTCAAACAGGCCCTTGGCTTTCTACTCTGAGAACTCGAGCACATTTTATTTGTGCTCCCTTTTATCGTCTGCGTGCATTCCTTTTGTCGTCCATTCATCCATTCATTCCCTTTTCTCAGAATTCAGTGTTAGTCATTCTGGATAAAAGGGGCCTGCTAAATGTAAATTTATTCATGTATACATGTGTTTATTTATTCCTCTGATGCATCATGTTTGTGTCTTTGCGTCAGAAGAGCGCAGTTGCGAGTGTCTGTCCCCCGGAGCTGGAGGTTTGAGTCTTTCTCCGGCAGCGTCGCCTCAGAGGAACTCAACACCACGCCAAAGGACATCCTCGCCTCCGCGTTTTTGACATTGTCCGATATCAAAGCCAGACTTATGATAAACCCCTCGCACAATTTTTATTTTTTTTAATGCGCTGAAAAACATTGCCATCACCTCATCCATAAATCAAGGAGTACAAACCCAGTGTGTGTCGCCTCCCCCCATCGCCCCTGGCCCCCCGCCCCCCCCCTTCTCTCCATTTTATTACGTTTCCTGTGGTGAGTCTCCGGCTTAAACGCTGTTGTCACCCTCAGCACATTTCATAATGCATGAGCATATTTCCTCTGTATACAGGAAATAACCAATAATGTGGGTTATCGTTCTTTACAATCCACCAGCACTGATGATAATGGACTTCATTATGTCCTAAGCTGGTCCCCCTGTACAAATTTAAATTAGCCCGGGCCGGAACGGATCTTACACTGAGATTACCTCCATTCAGACCCCATTTGAAACCATTTTCATTCCCTCTCTCCCCTGCTTTTAAAAAATAAACTGCTCTCTCTCTCTCTCTCGCTCTTCTTTTCTCTTTCTCTCTCTCTCTCTCTCTCTCGCTCTCGCTCTCGCTCTCCCTCAATCTCTCTCTCTCGCTTATTCGACGTCACAACATTGTTAATTACCGACGGCCCCCGACAGCCGACCAATGAGAAGCGGGAGCGAGGGGAGGCGGGTAGAGCTGAAACGATTCATCGATTGATTCGAATAATTCGATTACAAAAAAGGATCGATGAATTTTTTTGCCTCGATTCATCGTTTATTTAATTTTACAGCTGAGGTCACAGTTTTTCGCACGGACTATTTTTAGTGTGACACAACCGTCGCATACGCCACCCACAGAACCTGATAGAATGGACACCGGATTCCAAAATAGCGCCTATTCATTCCTATGTAAACTGCTCAGTGGCGCAGGGCAACATCAAGGAGCGATATGCTTCCGCATCATGGGTCTATGGCTACGCCCTATTTCATGACGTACCGGACACAGAAATATAGAACGAATGCGTGCCCATCCCCCCACTCTGGTCCAACAACAATGTAAAATGATACCGTAATGCACCTGTCTTTGGATCTTTTAAATAAATGGATCAATACATGATGAATCACAATGATCGCAAGCAGAGGACCGTGAGAGTTATTGAGCAGCAGATGAACCAGTCCAAAAATCGGACACGTTAACGGAGCACTGAACTAGGCCCTCTCGGATGCCATTTGTTTCACTACGACTCCTTTCAGCTGCACACCCCTCTTCCCCAGCGAGATAACGGCTAATGAAACGCTTGAGGTGGCGTTTTGGAAAGAAAAAACGTAATTTTTTTTAGGACATGGCATGAAGGTAATTATGAGCCTTTGATTGATATCCAGACATTTTTTGCGGAGACACATTCCTGTTCCCCACTTGTATTGGAGTGAACGGAGATATCTACTTCTGGATCCCATGATTTGAGGGACCCGTCCACAGCCCGCTTAAACAGCTGCAATACCAGGCTTGGCCGCTGAGCACTGGTGGATTGCGGAAGTATGCAGTGTTCCTGGGGGCTTGCCACAGAACGGACAGACGCGGCATGTTTTGACTTGTTTAGGGGCTAACATTAGCACTTGCTAAAATGGAAGAGATGAGCAGAAATAGTGAGGAGAGCCAAACGGGCAGGAGAAAGCGACAGCGAATGTCCAAGGTTTGGGATCATTTCACGTTGAACATTAATGAGAAAACCGTGGTGTGTCCCCACTGCAAGACCGAGCTGGCGTACCACAGCAGCACGACTTCCATGCTGCAGCATCTCAACAGAAAACACCCATTCTACTCGGCAGACCGCCGACCCGGTACAAGTACAGACTAATAAACAATGGGAAAGTAACTAAATTGGTACTTTTGGTAGAAAATATGGTTTGCTACTCCATGCATTTTTGAAAAAAAAAATGTTGATTTTTCAAAAAAAGGAAACAAATTGGTTGTTCATTATTAATCAACGTGTTATTTTCTCATGTTTATTTATAATTACTTTTCAATTAAGCAATGTATGTTTTATCCGATTACTCGATTAATCGATGGAATAATCTGTAGAATAATCGATTACTAAAATATTCGATAGCTGCAGCCCTAGAGGCGGGCAGGCGGGCGGACGGACGGGGGCGGTGTAGGAGTCACCTCCACCGGGCTACGGGTGGTGCGGCGGCGGCGGCGCTCTCCTGCCTCTCCGGCTGCTGGTGGAGCAAGGTGGGGTCGTGGGCAGCACGGCCGCCGGCCCCGGCGCCACATCCCCGACACGCTGGGGCTCGTTCATAACGTTAATTAATGATCGTTTGCGCTTAATGAGTGTCCTCCCCCCCGCACCAACACCACCTTCTCTTCCGTCCTGCGGCATGTAGCGGGTAGTAGTGCTGTTGGGGGGGGGGGGGGGGGGGGGGCATCACGTAGCGCATGCAGCTCTGCGTGGTTGCCGCGGGAGACAGGGGGGGGGTCGCGGGGAGGTCACCCCCCCCCCCCCCCCTGTGTTTACTGTCGCTCCGTTCCCCCCTAATGCTGCGCTTTTATTTTCTCCCCGCTCCGCCGTTAAGCGGGCGCCGTAATGGCCGTGGCCCCGTGATCTAGTCAGCGTTCTACAGTAAATATACGACTGTTCTCCGGCGGCACTAAACACCCATCCTTCCTCGCCCGTCGACCAAGGTCGTCGGGGAAGTTAAGGCAGCGCGGGGAGAACAGCGGTCCGCTCCGTAGTACGGCGAGAGGGATTCTTTGGAGACGCATCGATCCCGGGTTGTGTGTAGTTAAAAGTGTGCGTCGGACACGGTGCATACACATCCATGCTGGGGCGTTGTGTAGGATTATGGGGGTGCTTTGGGGGTGCTTTTATGGGGAGGAGATGGCACCCCTGAGGGGGTGGGGGGCTGGCGTGTGCGTGCTGGGGGTGTGGGATTGGGGGGTGGAGAGCTGGTTTGGGGGGGTGGGTCTGGACGGCGAGGACAATGCTTTCCCTTCACAGCTCGTTACTCCATTTTCCCCCTGAACCATTCCCTGCAGGCCCGTCCGCCCGTAAGGACCTAGCGGCCAATCAGCACGTGGCGTGTGCCACCACGATCACTAGGCCCCTCCCCCTTTTTTTCCACGCCACCTGCTTTATCGGGAACCGTTTTTGGCCCTCAAACCCACAGCCATCACACGCCCCGCGGCGGCAAACTGTCATAGGCTGGGCTCTCAGCTGACTGCCGCGTCTCCACTCTCAGGTGAGATTTGGTCTGCCTCTCCTCTGTCGCAGCGCTCCAGTGGAGGCCAATGTGACCTTGGCTCGTTCCCTTTGTCTTCCTGGGCCTTAAAAGGGAAGGAGGAACACTCTTTGAAAGTCCTCCACCCCCCCCCCCCCCCCTTACCTCCCGTCTCCCTCCCCCCTCTCCTTTCCCTCTGTCACGATCAGACAGCCGTCTCCATGAAAACGGCGCTTTACAGCCAGTCATTAGGGAGTCTGCATCGGGCGCTTTGTGCCTCAGGGGGAAGGAGGAGGAGGAGGAGGAGAGCAGGAGGGAGGGGATCCTGCAGGGGAAATGGAGAGAGACAGGGAGCGAGAGACAGAGAGACAGGGAGGCAAGACAAACAGCATGAGAGACGGAGGGAGAGACAGGGTAAGAGGGACTGCTAGAGAGAGACAGGGAAAGAGAGACTGAGAGAGAAAAACAGTTTGAGAAAGAAATTGAGAGGACAAAAACAAGAGAAACGGAGAGAGAAATACTGAGAGAGACGGAAAAAGATGGAGCTTGACAGATTGAGAGAGTGACAGAGGGTGAGAGCGACGGAAAGAGAGAGACTGAAAGAGAAAAACTCAAACGCACAGAATGAGACGGAGAGACACTGCAAGAGACAGAAAGCGACAGAGAGAGAGAGCTCCGGGAAAGTGTGGTGGATGGTTTGTGGATGGGTTAGCCTCCCTTGACCTTGGCCTGACACCAGGGGTTGAGGGGAGGGTAGTGCGGGCAGAGGGGCGGGCGGGGGGGAGGGGGGAGTCACCTTGAGGGGGGGGGGGGGGGGGGGCGGCACCGTAAGTCACCGAGCGTGACTCGGGAGGGTTGGGAAACCATCCCTCCCAGCCTCCGTGGAGCGACGGCCCCAGCGAGGTCCTCGAATGCCCGTTATCGACGCCAAACGACCAGAACGGCGTCGCAGGCCTCGCGTTACCGCCTAGCATCGGTGACTGCAAGGAGGAAAAGGATCAAAAGTGTACGATAAAGGAAACAGGGAAAGTGTCTTCTGCGTCTGAGGACAAATCGAGGGCAAACAAGCTAAGTGACACCAGAGAAGAGACATCTTCACGCTCCGCCGTGCGCACACTTATCCACACTTTCCTAAGGACACAAGCAAACAAAGCTCTTGGGGAGAACGTGTACGTGAACGGGTCGGGCTCCAGGGCGACGACGCCCTCTCTATCAGAACTCCCTCCTCCCCTCCTGTCCCGATCCTGAGCCGGGATGAAACTCTGCTTCTCTGCTTCTCTGCTTCTCTGTCTCTCTCTCTCTCGCTCTCTCTCTTTCCGTCTCTCGCTCCCTCTCTCTCTCTCTTCCCCCTCCCCCCCACTCTGTAGCAGAGCCACAGAGGAAGAAAGGGACGTTAATTGGTGCGGTCTGGACGGCCCCTGTCAGAAGAGCCCTTCCATGGCCTTTTCATTGCTTCCTCTTGGGAGGGAGGTAGGAGAGAGGGAGGGAGAAAGGGAGGGAGAGAGGGAGGGAGAGGCTAGAAGTCTGTAATGAGGGGCCCGTACCTGGTGGCAGAGGAGCGGGTGAGAGTAGGAGGTGGAATCAGGAGGGTCACTTGTGGGCAATTAGAGAAAAATAATGAGAGCTTTCTCTTTTCTTTCTGGATCTCTCCATCTTTGTCCCTTCCCTGGTTCACCCCTTTCCCTTCCTCTCCTCCTACTCCTCTCTCTTCTTATTCTGCTTGTGTTTCCTGTGAGCAGGAAACTTTTGACGCTGAGGTCCCGTGAGTCACAGAGGGGGAGAGAGCTAGAAGCCGTAGCGGTTTCTCCACAAGTCAACTGACGCTTTTTGTGTCAGCTGGTTTGTGTCTGCCGTGCATGTGCACATATGTTCATACACGCACGCGCGCACTCACGCACATTTACACACACACATACATGAACACACATGAACACACCAACACACATAACACACACACACTCACACACATGGATGCATATGAATACAATCACACACAAATACACACGCGCAAACAGAGACACTAACACTCACAAACACACACACACAAACATACACACACAAACACACGTGAACACACATGAATACGAACACACAGAAATAAACGAGCCACAGATCTACAAACAGACACACACACGCACGCGCAAACAAGCACCCCAGACACGTTGCAATCTGCAGCCAGCGAGCCAGGTAGTAGAATTCAGAACGAGCTTCCCAAAGTACGGGTGTCTGCAGGCGACGTTCCCACGACCAACGGGGAAAGCCCCGCACACGCTGGCAGTCGCTGGCGCACGTGAGCGCACGTGTCTCGGAGCGGCGTGGCCGTCGCGCCTGCATCTATATCTGTACCGCAGGGCCTGCCTCCAGAGCCCTGGGGAAAAGTGTCTGGTGGAGTCCCCTAATAACAGCCCCTCTCTCCCTCCCTCCCGCTCTCTGTCTCCCCCTCTCTCCCCGATAGCTCCAGGGAGCGTCCCCCCCCACCCCCTCATCCAGCCATCGCTAGCTGGTGTAGCTCCCGCCTGGCTGCGTCCGTCCACAGAGAGATAGAGACGGATTTCCACGTCCCTGAGAGAGATGGATGCCCTGGCTGTCTGGCTGGACCCTCCTGGAACGCTGTGGCTCTGCGGGAATCCTGCCCACTATATCACTCACTGTGGGTAGGGCAACACTGCCGCCACACACACACCTACGTGACACACACACCTCCACCACACACACACCTACGTGACACACACACACCTCCACCACACACACACCTACGTGACACACACACCTACACCACACACTTACCTACGCGACACACACACCTACACCACACACTTACCTACGCGACACACACACCTACTCGACACACAAACCTCTGCCATGCACACCTCCATCACACACACAAACACACCTCCACCACAGACACACCTTCAAAACACACACCTCCACCACACACACACACATCTAGCTGACACACACACCTCAGCAACACACACACACACACCTACGTGACACACACACACACACCTCCACCTCACAAAAACCTATGCGACACACACACCTCTACCACACACACACACCTCTGTCACACACACACCTCTGCCACACACACGCCTCTGCCACACAGACACACCTCTGCCACAAACACACACACCCCTGCCACACACACACACTTCCACAACACACACACCTTTGCCACACACACACAAACACCTCTGCCACACAAACACACACACACACAGACCTCTGCCACACAAACACACACACCCTGGCAACAGCTGCATGCGTAATACATACTCGCTAAGCCCAATGTTCTCTTCCTACTTTAAATTATTAGAAGCAAATAAATAATTGTAAGTCGACGGCGCAAAGTGTTTAGGCGGAGCTAAGTGTCTTCAGTCGTGGGAAATTGCCCACGCACGGGCCGGGAATAAAGGCAAGGTGTTCACATCATTATTGGCACAGTGAGGGTGGTAATGCGCTGCGCAGAACCAAATAAACACATTCAATAATCATGTGGCAGGGCTCTCCCCGCTCATCTGCCTCTGACGGCGTCTCACGGATCACAAACACCGGCACCGCCCGGGCCTTTTAGGAAGCAGCGTTCGTGCTCCATAGTCTGCTGGACGTCTCGCCAAGCATACATCCCAGAGACAAGAGAGGGGAATTCCGACACAAAAGTGTGCGGAATTCAATTGGGTATGCATGTCAGGCGGCTAGGTGGTGCTGTGATACACCATCACACAACACCACCATGTCTGAGCGCATGCGTAGAATCTTCCTTCTTCTCTTTTCTGCGCCGCGAAAAACCCAAAAATAATTACAGATCCTTCTCTGTTCAGTAATACTATCTGTTCATATCTTGTACATTTCGTGGAAAGACTCCTGTAAGTTTATTAGAGCTGCCAGAGCAGCTTGACGGTCCGACGCATGGAAATAATCCAACATGTTTGTTTATTTCCCTGTACTGGCGCTGTATGTGACGTAAACGCGTATGCGACGGGAGCCGATCTGAGCAGAGTTTTGCGTCTTGGCAGTGTAGACGGAAACGCTACAGCGGAGTGTATTCAAGTTTTCCACTCTGGAGGGTGGTTTCAGATTTCTGCGTTTTTAAGCCCCCAAAAACGCTGTCACCGTCTAAACGAAAGGCACTTCCGATAAAATATTTTATCGTTCTTACCCGCAAGCGTCCTTGTGTAAACGGGGCCTCAAAGTGCTTTATCTCCAAATATCGAAGTATCTAAACATATCTCTAAATATCTCTTAAGTATTTTTTTTAATATATATTTAGATAGATATTTAAATCTATCTAAATATATCTCTGAATATATTTATCTAAATATATCACTAAATATATCTCTCTAAATATATCTTTAAATATCTAGATTTATTTATATATAAATATAAATATAGATAGTTATAGATATACACACCTAAACGGACTCTTGTCCAACAAGCTCCAGAATAAAAGCGCACAGGGTTAAGTGGTAAACAACCCAGTAAACAACAGCGAGCGACCCCCATAACAAATGGGTGTGCCGGCGAGGGGGGTCGAGGGGAGAGTGGGTTAGGGGCTGATAGAAAATGTAAAGTACTGTAGTCAGGGGCATAATGCAGAATGATTGGGTGTCTCCGCTGTTTATTTGCCAGTGTATGGGGCTCTTATTGAGACAAATGCTCCCTTGAGCTCCACGGCGCCACTGCCTCTTGGCAACGTGCCTGCCGGCTGTAGGGGGGTCTGTCTGAAAGACAGGGTGGGGGTGGTGTAGGGGGGGGGGGGGGGGGGGGGGGTCGAGGGCGTGGGGGAGGCTCTTGTGTTGCTAACCTGAGTTTTATGCCTTAATGACTCCTTGTTACTCACATGGCTATTTCCCCATCGCCAGCATCAGGCCGCGCTGCCTGTGTTGGAGGAGAGGAGAACAGGGATCGATAACTGATGCAATTTCCCCTGGGGGGGCGCAAGAGAGAGGGTCTTTAGGGGCGCGTTCCCCCTCTCTCTCTCCCTCTAACTCTCTCTCGCTCACTCTTTTTGTTTCTCGATCACTGTTTTCCTGTCTCCCCCTCGCTGTCTTTCTGTCTCTCGCTCTTCGTGCCTCTCCCTTTCTCTCTCTTTCTTCGTTAAGCTCCCGTTCGCTTCGTATCCGTGAGTCTCCCACCTCTGTCCGTCGCTCTTGCTCTTCTGATCCGGCCGTCTCTCACTATTTGCTTCTCTGACTCTCGGATTCTCCCGCTGTGCTTCTTTCTCTCGCTCTCTGTTGCTCTCTCCCATCGTATCGCTGTCTCTTTCTTCTCGGTTTCTCCCCCCCGACCCCTCTGCCCCCTTTCCCTTAGCGTCTTGCACACACACACACACACACACACACACACACACACACACACACACACACACACACACACACACACACACACACACACACACACACACACCTCTCTCTTTACATCTTATGCAGGGTGAATTTCAGAGGAGGTGCTCTAAAGTCAAAGAGGGAATTCTACTCAATTATTGATCAGCCCCAAAGTACAATTCAATCAGAACAGGAAGTACCCTGTTTGTTTCAGTTCCTAAAACAGCCCCGTCACCCAACCCTCCGTCACCCTCCCCCACCTGTCCCCACCTCCCCACCTCCCCCTGTCACCAAAACCTGTTCATCAGCACAGGAGGAGGAATGAGTCATCAACCACCTCCCTTACTTCTCTGTCCCCCTCATCCTCCTCACACATCAATACACACACGCACACGCACACACCCACACACACACACACACTGTCCTGGTTGTCTCCCGGTATGCCCCCTGGTCCCTGCGACACCCCTAGCTAGCGTTGACGCGGCCCCAGAAAGGTCAACATCGTTCGGCTAGCCGGCTACACCGGCCTCTTCATAATGAGGGCCGCTACAAAACGCTAGCAGCGACCGCTAGCAGTGACCGCTAGCAGCGACCGCTAGCAGTGACCGCTAGCAGTGACCGCTAGCAGCGACCGCGCATCACTAACACTGACCCATGGAAGCCCCGGCATGGAGGACAGTTACACACACACACACACACACACACACACACACACACACACACACACACACACACACACACACACACACACACACACACACACACACACACACACACACACACACATATCCCACCCTCCCTGTCTCTCTGTTTCTTTTTCCGTGTCGCGGTGTTCAACAACTCCATTGTTGGGAAGTTTCTACCTGTTACAGAAAGCCTGGCGACAAAAATCCATTCATGATTAAAGCAGTGCTCAAACACAGCGCTCTTTCGTCTTTGTCGCCAGAATTCTTTCCCTGGGGATACGCCAAGGTTTGCAGTGCGTTGCCGAATGACCTGTTGCCATGACAACATGTGTTTTTTTTCCTTTTAATATGAATTTTTAGCGTTTCTGTGGGGAGACGGTGGTGGGGGGGGGGGTTAAGCTGTGATTTAAACCGCCGTGTTTTTAAACCTCTGAAGGTAATAACTTGAGTATGTACAGTTTCAACGGCAGACTTTTGACAGTTGAATTCGCGAGCACAGTTGCAGGAGAAATCAAGCAAAACGGTGCAACGGATTTTCACCGAGAGTACACTGGAGGTCGGCTTTTCAAATCCGACAGGAAGGCAAAACAAGGCCGTTCAGCTACGTGCCGTCGATTTAATCCTTTTACATTTGACTACACAAGGGGCCAGTTGTCGGTCAAAGTGCCAAGGTGCCCTTGGGCATCGAATTTAATCTCCAGCAGTTAAGGTTAAGCTGAAAACTGTGTGACCAGTGGTGGCACAGAGGTGTGTGTGTGTGTGTGTGTGTATATATGTGTGTCTTCTGCCAATGTCCCTGCACATCCTGCATCTGACATGTATGTCCGTGATCTTGAATGGTACAGTTCTGTTAACGTCATTAGGTGTGCCGCTCAGTTTAAAATCTACAATCCGAAACTACTCCCATCACATCACGAGCCCACAGTGGTATACCTCGATTGTGGAGCTCCGCTCACAGATAACTCATCACACATTGAAATCCAAGAATACGTATGGAGCTACAAAGCCGCTTAGAAAACAACCCAAAACGATTATTATTCTGACACCTCCGTACTCAACTCTTGATTCATGTTTTTTACCAGAACAATGATTCTAACTTCTATATGTAGATGTACAACTTACTGGCCTCCTACAACCACCCCCAATACCTTAAAAACCACCCCGAATACCCTATTAACCACCCTAAATACCCTATTAACCACCCAGAATGTCCTAGAAACCACCCAATGACTCCTAACATCCACCCAAATCACCATAGAAATCCACCCAAAAAATGCTAGTAACTACCTAGAAAATCCTAGAAACCACATAGAACACCGAAAAAAACATCCAAGAAGAAGCTTTTATCAGGCTAGCGGCCACTTTGGTTAGACTACAGCCCTACCTCCTGTCACTCCGCTGTACCTGTATCTGTAAGTAAGTATAGTGTGGTACATACTTCTGATATTGCAAAATGCATTTTTTTTTAGCACACCACTATTTCTTCTGTAGTCTTTATTGTATCCCGTTCCTGTTGCGTTGTTTCCCTTGTTAAGCACCATGTATTGTTTGCTCAAATGGGTCTCAGGGTCTGACTTTTAACTTTCATCATTCAGTTTTCTTAAGCTTTTTCAATTGCTGTTTTGCATGAAATTCGCTGTATAAATACAGTTCGATTTTTATAGACGAACTCTCTCCGTTGCGCGTTTATACCTTCTGAAGTTGCGTTGGGCATGCAGATTGCTCCTGGGCCTTTCGCCCCGAGGCTCTTCTCAGGTTAATGGGCCTGATTCAGCTTGCGGCCATCTTGGCTCCGTCGTGGCTTTTAACATTTGCTGGGCGGGGTGGCGCGGGGGGAGGGGGGATGGGGGGTGGAACTCGGTTGGTGTTTAGAACCAAGAGGGCCACTTGGTGAACCAGGCCCATTGCCTCAGGACGTAGTGGAGCGGAAAACTGAACCTCTCTATGTTTTAGGCGGTGATGTCGTCCGCCCAGACCCCCCGACACGACCAGGATTCATCATCTCTGGATCGGGGGGGACTGCCGGACCCCCAACGCCCATCCCCCAGATGCTGACCAGAACCCGCCCGGAGGACAATAGATCACAACAGAAGGTAAGGGAAATCCTAAAAGGCAGATACACACACGGACGCCATCCGTCTGTGTGAGTGCGTACATTAAGTGCCAGGACTTACAACATACAATAAGTGCGTAAGAGGGGTGTGGGGGGGTTAAGGGGGAGGCTAGGCAGAGTCTAAGTGAACTCATAGTATCATCTCGTGGTATCATCATTATGTGTCAGTAGCAATTGCATGGGTGTGTGCATTAATGACATTGAGGGCCCCGCGATGGGAATCAAACCCTCAACCCCAGCAGTGTTAATGCCTTCCATGGCATGCATAGGGGGTCTTGCTGTGTGGCAGTTATTTGTTGTATTCACTCCGATATTGATTTTGCTACGAGGATTTCGCAGTTCTCAGCCTCAACTAGAATTGTTAAACGACTGAATGAAAACGTCATGTAAACGACACACTGAGGGAATGGTTCTTGGTTCGTGACCCTCAAAGTCATTCTGCCCTGTAGTACAGCCTTCAACCATGCCAACGCTGTACGTGTCTCCGTGGAGACGCCTCTTGGCAGAGGTCAAGCGCTGTGATGTGTTCTTAATGAAGACAGAGCTTAATGAAGCGCCTGCATGGCTCATATCACTAAAGTAATAGCAGCACAGCCACTTATAAGGACTCTGTTGTTATTCACTGTCAATTGAGCTCCAATGCGCCTTTTGAACCGGTAAAGCGTACAACACAACCTTTGGCTACGAGCGTTTAGCATTTTAATCACTCCTGAGGTTCCAAAGTGACTGAATCCTTAGGATCCAGAACATGTCACAATGCTGCTGTAATTACACCACACACACCGTCATTGTAGGTTAAGATGTAAATGATGCATTGTTGTAGGTTTAGATGTAGATGTTCAAAAGGTATAGGTCAAAATGGAGTTGTTCCATGGTTGAAGGTTTAGATGTTTCATGGTTGTAGGTTTAAATGTACCATGGTTGTAGTTTAAGATGTAGATGTTCCATGGTTGTAGGTTTAGGTGTAGATGTTCCATGGTTGTTGGTTTCAATGTTCCATGGTTGTAGGTTTAGATTTAGATGTTCCATGGTTATAGTTTTAGGTGTAGATGTTCCATGGTTGTTGGTTTAAATGTTCCATGGTTGTAGGTTTAGATGTAGATGTTCCATGGTTATAGTTTTAGTTGTAGATGTTCCATGGTTGTAGGTTTAGGTGTAGTTGTTCCATGGTTCTGTCGTTAAATGTTCCATGGTTGTAGGTTTAGATGTAGATGTTCCATGGTTGTAGGTTTAGGTGTAGATGTTCCATGGTTGTAGGTTTAGGTGTAGATGTTCCATGGTTGTAGGTTTAGTTGTAGATGTTCCATGGTTGTAGGTTTAGGTGTAGATGTTCCATGGTTGTAGGTTTAGGTGTTCCATGGTTGTAGGTTTAGTTGTAGATGTTCCATGGTTGTAGGTTTAAGTGTAGATGTTCCATGGTTGTAGGTTTAGGTGTATATGTTCCATGGTTGTAGGTTTAGACGTAGATGTTCCATGGTTGTAGGTTTAGATGTAGATGTTCCATGGTGGTAGGTTTAGGTGTTCCATGGTTGTAGGTTTAGGTGTAGATGTTCCATGGTTGTAGGTTTAGGTGTTCCATGGTTGTAGGTTTAGGTGTAGATGTTCCATGGTTGTAGGTTTAGGTGTATATGTTCCATGGTTGTAGGTTTAGTTGTAGATGTTCCATGGTTATAGGTGTAGATGTTCCATGGTTGTAGGTTTAGGTGTATATGTTCCATGGTTGTAGGTTTAGACGTAGATGTTCCATGGTTGTAGGTTTAGATGTAGATGTTCCATGGTTGTAGGTTTAGGTGTATATGTTCCATGGTTGTAGGTTTAGACGTAGATGTTCCATGGTTGTAGGTTTAGATGTAGATGTTCCATGGTGGTAGGTTTAGGTGTTCCATGGTTGTAGGTTTAGGTGTAGATGTTCCATGGTTGTAGGTTTAGGTGTTCCATGGTTGTAGGTTTAGGTGTATATGTTCCATGGTTGTAGGTTTAGGTGTAGATGTTCCATGGTTGTAGGTTTAGATGTAGATGGGCCATGAATGCAGCCGCGGCCCGCTTCTCCAGCCGCGGCCTCTGTCTTCTTCTCCCCCCTTAATCCTCGTCTCCACCCTCGGCCCTGGGATCTGCTTCTCCACCCGCGGCCCGGTCCTGCCCACCACGCGGCGCCGGCCCGCTGGTTGGCGGAGATGAAAGAACACGAGGAGGGAGGGATGGGGCGAGAAAAGAGGGATGTCATTAAAATCAGGAGCCGGGCCTTGGCTGGGGGAAGGATGAGACGGAATCAAAGAGAGCGCGAAGGGGGGAGAGGGGGAGCCAGCGGGCGCACACACACTTTTTTAGGGATTTCGGGATCTGAAGGAGGAAGGGGTGGGATGAGGGGGAGGAGGGGGGATAGGGGGTGAGTCGCTCGTGGCCGTGTGCCACATGTTTAAATAATGAACTCCTCTATTCTAATGAGTCCTTGTTTTCAAGCACACGATGCAGGCCTCGAACATGTAGTGCACACCACCGTGAACTGGGAGGGAGGGAGGGAGAGAGAAAGAGAGGGAGGGAGGGAGGGAGGGAGAGACAGAGAGAGGGAGGGAGAGAG
>NC_082383.1:20203521-20211021 GCF_031168955.1 Gadus macrocephalus
GGTCTAGTATTAAGCAGGCGTGTGCGCGGCTTGTGGCGTTGCACAGGGTTTGTGTCTACTTGTATTGGACTGTGTGTATTATTAGACAGGGTGAATGTATGTCAACAGCCAAGGCATCCTCTCTCATTAGGGCCGGAGGTTTGTTGATATCCAGGTTTCTGTTTGGGCTCCCTGGTGCTTACCCATGATGCACCTCTCTGCCAGCCCCCCCGCCCCCCCCCCCCCCCCCGCCCGCCTGCCTGGTCTCCTCTGTTTGACGGATGATATCATTGCGAACACAGACTTCTGCAGGACAATAAGCCCTGGTTATGCAGTCAGTCGCCTGCCTCCTCTGCATTCACGTTCACTTACAGACACACAGAGAGAGGGAGTGAGGAACAAGAGAGGAATAGTCACAGAGAGAAAGAGCGGGAGAGCGCCGGAGAGAGGGGAAGAAGGATGGGGAGAGAGGAAGAGGGAGTGACGGATAAGGAGAGCGAGTTTGAAATCGGAAATAAACAGACGGATAAAAATAGACAGACAGAGCGAAATGGAGCGAGATGCGTTGCCACTGACTCAACAGTCCTACAGTCCTACAGACGGACGGACGTGTTACTTGTGCCCGGTGGCCCCTCCGGGTCGAGGTGTGAGTGGCCAGGTGGGGGGGCGGGGCCGTGTCTGGGCGCCACGGTAACGGGGGGTGACGGCAGCTCTCCAGGGATGGGGCCGCAGGAAGTGCTAAATGAGCTGCCCAGAGCAATCACACCACCACACAGCACTCACACTGCTCTGAGCAGGGTTCCCGCACACTCCTCGTTTCCTGGGTATGTGTGTGTGTGTGTGCGCATGCGTGCGTGCATGATGGGTTTGTGTGTGCCTGTGTGCATGCGCGTATCTCTGTCTGCAGGCAGGTGTGTGTCTGTGTGTGTGTGTTCAACAAAAAGGCAAAAGGGTATTCTGTATCTATATGTTAGAATGAAAGCGAGAGTACAGTATGAATTATGCATGTGAACCTGTATGTATCTGTAAGACTGTGTGTTTGGACAGAAATGTACACAGTGTGTTTATTTGTTGCACAAAAAGTGAGGATATACTGTGTGTGTGTGTGTGTGTGCGTGCGTGTGTGTGTGTGTGTGTGTGTGAGTTTTGATCTTTGTGTGAATTAGGGAGCGCCTCCATGTACAGTAAACCCTGTTTACTAGGGCTGTAACGATACACAAATTCACGATTCGGTTTGTATCACGATTTTTGACCCACGGTTCGATACATCCCACGATTCTTTTAAATTTAAAAAGCATTTTATTTAAACAACACTTAAATACCAATTATCTTCATGTAACATTTAATAACAAATAATTTGGAACACTGAACAGATTTGAACCGAAAGAATACTATTATAGTATAGCTAAATTAATAAAGAAATAACCAAAGATTGCAGTTGGAGGATGCTTTTTGCTGGTAGGCATAATAGGGCCCCTTTAACTGTTTGGTTGGTTTATTCAAATATCCTTATTAGCGCTTCTTATTAGGCTATGTAGCTTAAATAATGACATAATCAGGCTGTATAGAATGCAACATGTTTAATAGCCTAACTTTCAATAGATGAGGAAAAACATGAACGTCGCAATAACGAGGCATAGATAGATAGATAGATAGATATATACTTTATTAATCCCGGGGGAAATTCAAGAAGTGTTAAATAAAAATAGTGTTACGAGTAGCATATGTGTGTGCGGGAGAATGGCAGTGTGCGTATGCGTGTGTGAGTGACGTCAGCGAGTGAGTGGACGAGCGAGGAGAGCGAGCGGTAGCGCGTGTGTCTAGTGAAGAAGCGAACGAGTCCGGTAGAATAAAGTACCCATCCTGTCAATAATCGGTGGCCGCTTCATTCCGACCTATAAGCAGACAAACTGCCAGTCAAATCACACAAAACAATCAAGACAGGATCACACAGGCAATTTTTTTCGCGCTTGGCCCACTCTGGATAAATGTCGTTCATATCGCATATGAGGACTTCGACGGCTGTGGAGAAATGCAATCCTCCGTAGCCACGGAGAGCTGTGATCACAGAGAGGGCATCTCGTCACATATTTACGGCATCGATAGGAGGGGGCGCTGTCAGCAGACTATTATTTAGACAAATTATTAGCAAATTTCAATCTGACAATTTGACCGAAGAGTTAGAAAGGGCATATCGCGCTTCTGCCTTCTCACACCGCGAGACAGGTTCGTGGCTTTGAGTATCGCGATTTTCGGTTTGATACGCGTATCGTTACAGCCCTACTGTTTACCCAAATACAGACGCACGCACACACACACACACACGTACACACACACACACAAGGAACAAAGGATGAGCCTCCAAAGTATTTAATGTTGCCAGGTAACAAGGTGTTCAGCGGCGGCCTCTTCTCATGGCGGCAGACACAGCGAGGGGCTGGCGACGCTCACGGCCGCAAGCTGACGCCGATCACCGTGGTAACCCACGCGTACCCACAGCAGACCCTAACTGGTCCAGAACCGGAATCGGGAGTCGCCGTGATCGCCACGGTAACCAATACATCCTGTCCGAAGTGGAGCCCTCGAGTCACGCCAAACGATAGCAGAAACATAGCAAAGTGTGATCCTGGATCAATGATTCAGTCATGATTCAGACTCTTTAACGTGAAGGTTGAAGGGGTCAGTGGCCAATTCGGTGTTTTTATTGGTTTTTCCCCTTGAGGTATCAGGTGAGCTTAAACATGCTAGCGTGTGTATCTTGGTTAACACCAACGACCAAAGACAATATATATAGCTGATGGGAACATCAGATCCATTCTGGTTCATGTTCCAAAATACATTTACATACTGTATGTGTATTAATTGCCTGAGTCATATTTTAAGGTTCCTCATGTATTTAGTGCCAGAAATGCCAAATAAGTCAAATCAGGGATGGGCAACTTTCATGATAAAGAGGGCCACATTTTTCATCATAACCATCGGAGGGCCACATGACTGCACACTTCAACTAAACGTGAGCTGAGAGAAGCTACACAATTTTGAATTTGGTAGATATGATTTCCTGTATTCTGGTGCATTTTGGGGATGGCCACTACCTAAAAAATCATCCAGAATCATAACCTATGTACGGTATGTTAATTGAACCAACATACATTAATTTCATGTTTTCCATGCTCAAACAGCCACATGAATGGTCAGTATTTTTATCAGTGCAAAGGGCTCACATAAATCATCATTCAATGAAGTCAAAAAACTGAAAAACAGTGGCCCAACATTAAGCGCAACAACTCAATGAACTCAAACCCAACAAGCAGTTGTAGTAGTTGTAGTGGCGACTTAAGTGGATATCTTTAATGACTGATATCGCTTCTAAGCAAACTAGACGCATGGGTTTGCCTTCGAATTCTATGAATTCTTCTCATCTTTCTTGACCGAGTTTTCTGTAACTCGATAAATTATTATTTATCCGTGGGCCGCCAGTTGCCCATCCCTGAGTCAAATAGATGACTTGGAAAGATAGTGATTATGGAATGTAAAAAGCACGCTTAGGATTGGCTTAGGATATAACCAATCAGATACAGTGAATCAGCACCGTTCGGAGAGAAGAGTTAGGTTAGATATCACAATTTCGCCAAAATATGACTTGGGCCATTATGCTTTGAGACTAACGCTATTCAAAAGGAATCCATTTCACACTGCCCCAACCTGAATATAACAGAGAACAGTCCAACATGCATGGTAATGCTCCTGGAGTCCGCGTGGCACACTGGAGCTGAACTCCTTCTGGGCTGACTACACACCGCACCGCTGTTATTGGACCTATTTTAACAATTCCTTTTATTTCATTTCCTTTCCTCTCAGTCGGTAAGACAGTAATAGACGGCAGAGTAATGTCAACAATCGGCTCCCGAAATAACCGGCGAGACGAACGGATCCCTAGTTCAGAGCCACTCAGAACAAACGGTGAACAGTCCCGATGGTGTAATGAACGAGCACCTCCTCCATGGCTCCTCCGAGCCAAGGCCCTCACAAGGCCGCTCTGTCTGGCAGACGCACCAAAGGAGGTTTGAGTTCATCCAACTAGCCTTTCTACCCTGTATGTATCAGACCAGTAACAATAAACCTAGTAGCTTTTCTTCCAAGTAGCGATCAAACCAGTAACAATAAACCTCATAGCTTTTCTTCCCAGTAGCTATCAGACCAGTAACGTCATCCCAGAAGCTTTTCTTCACAGTAGCTGTCAGACCAGTAACAATCATCCTAGTAGCTTTATATACCAGTAGATGTCATCCTTCTAGCTCTTCATTCGCAGTGGCTTATCATTCCCAGTAGCTATCAGACCAGTTGCTGTCATCCCACTAGCTATTTACCCCCAGTAGCTTTATATCCCAGTGGCTGTCATCCTACTGGGTCTTCATTCCCAGTTGCTATGTGTGCAGGAACACATTTTTTAAATGGGATGGTCATAAAGTACTTGTTTGTATTTGTGTTTTGTATTGTTTGTATTGTCTAGGTTTGTATTGTCTAGTCTATAGGGTGTGATTTATGTTATATGTTCTCATCTTCTTCTTCTGCTTAGTGTTTGTATTGTCTTGGTCTTTAGGCATGTGATAGATATCGTGTGTTGTCCTCATCTTCATCGGTTTATTTGGCCCAATGAGGGCCAGATAAAGTATTTGAATTGAGTTCATGTTTCATCTTCTACTGATGAATCGTGCTTGGTCTGTTCTTCACGTATTCGATTTAGGGCTGGAAGTTTCACATTCCTAATGTGTTAGAAGTGCTTCATATTTCATCCAATCAGAGGACATTTCCCCCTCCATGCACGTAAAGCCAGTGTTAACGGCTTTACAGGGGGACGGGCTCTGTCCCGCATGTGCCTGTGTGTGTGTGCGAGCGCGCGCGAGTGTGTGTGTGTATGTGTGTGTGTGCGTGTGCGTGTATGTGTGTGTGTGTGCACGTCCCACAGTCTGCGCGGGCTGTGATCTTGCCGCAGGCCAGAGAAGGCCCCTGCAGCCACACAATAGAGGAAGTTATGCCCTTGTGTGTGTGTGTGTGTGTATTCCCTGTATGGAGGGGAATGCCAAGGAGTTTCTGTACCCCCTCTTCCCCCCACCTCCCCCCCTCCCTCCTCCCCAGAGGAGCAGCAGCCAATGAATTACAGATTAGATCATCGTTACAGGATCATAACAGTGATCTAATTGCCAATTTCTCTTTTTAATTGAATTTGGTGGAGTGAAGAGGACGAAGATAGGATTCCAGGGACGTTGTGGAAGGGTGTCGGCGGCGGGGTGTGGGGGGGGGGCGTCTGTGTTGTCTGCTGTTGACCGGCCGCCGTGGTTAATGAGCAAGCGAGCCTCGGAGCACGTACCCCCCCTCCTCGTGACGGCGTCCCCCTCCCGGACGAGACGGACACTCGGGACCGACGTCCTCCGATTCGGACTGGATGTAATCTGGAGGGGGAGACGGAGGGACGTGGAGGGGTTCACTCTCTCTCCTCGGGATGAGTCCAAACGAGCCCCCCGCGTCGGTCCGTATCAGGGCTGGGGGCAGCCGGCGTGTGACCCGCGTCGGGTCCGCTGCCTCGCCTCTGATTGCTTTTGTTATTGGTTAGCGGGAAGTTAGGAGTTTCACACGGGCTGGTCGATGTAATGATGGCCTTATAGAGGCACACTCTGGGGTGGCTAGAGCTGAGGCTCACACTGGGGGTAACTCGGGCTAAAACTGGGGTAGCTCTCGGGTTAAAACTGGGGGTAGCTCTAGGGCTAGCACTAGGGATAATCCTCGGGCTAAAACTGTTACAACACTGAGGTGAAACTGGGGCCAACACTTGGCTTACCCTTGCTACGTTAGCCAAAGTCGTCGGTAACTCATTTGAAATCGTATATGGTGGAAATTTCAAGCATAGCTGAGGTGTCAGAGGAGGACAATGTTACCCAACTTGTCCGATTAGCCCTTTTAGATGTGGTCACACACCACAGTGGTTTTCCCATTGAAGCTCTTATTTAACCTTTATTTTAAACCCATTCCGATTTAACAAGAGCGCCCCGGCAAAAACAAGTGAACAGATAATGGATTCTCTGAGAGCAAAATGAGGCTAATGTCCATAGTTTAGGCAGAGAGACGGTGAACAATAGAGTTACGATCTCTCATTCAGTTCAGCCGACTACTGATCAGCCACATCCACCCCCGTAGCCAGCCATCAGGTTACCGGGTAAAGAAAATAGAGATCATTTTTCCTTTCAACTATGCAACGGTATACACCAATACAACTGTAGCCTTCTCCGAGAAGAATGAATGCTTAATTCAGAGACTTGTTGCTTTGTGTCTGCAGTGTGTGACATCTGTTGGTGTGGGCCCTGCACAACCCCCCACCCCACCAAGGAAAACTGAACCACCGCAATTGAAGCCGAAACCCTCAACAAAACTGATCGTAACACTAACACCACACTGAAACCCCCTGGACTTCATTAATTCTCAAAGCCTGGCTACGGCCCAGGCCAAATCGATTACATATGAGCGCAGATTCAACTATAGTTCTTTTTTTTTCCTTTACTACAGGGAGTATAAAACATCCTCCGTGTGAATATAAAGCCTCCCTTTCAACCCACTGCGCTGTCCTCAAGATGGCTGACACTGCGCGCAGGGGCTATCAGCCTCAGACGTCCTCTGAAGATCCACCATATGTGTTTTCAGGGTGCGATTCCGTCGCTTCAACCACGCAAACGCACCATCTGTCTTGTCACAAGCGACAGACAGGAAGCAGTTAATGTACCTCACAGACACACGCGTGATTCACTCGCATTTACACACACGCAGACACTGAAAGGGACGCACACGCACGCACTAACACGCAGACACACACGCACTGACACGCAAGCAGACACACACATGCACACACCTGCAGGGACGCACACACACACGTGCAGGGAGGCACACACACACACACACGCACGTGTAGGGACGCACACACGGACAGGGTTTCATACACAAGCATTTGCTCATTCACGCACAAACACGTATGCAGACATATTCACACACACACACACACACACACACACACACACACACACACACACACACACATACACACACACACACACACACACACACACACACACACACACACACACACACACACACACACACACAAATACATACAGCCCTCCTCCCAGCCTACTGGCAGGTGAATTGGGCATGTCAGTCGGGGAGCAGGGCTCTGCAGGAGAGCCCGGTCCAACTCATCTCATTTAGCCAGACAGCCCAGTCCACCTGCCCTTAAGCTGGCTGTGTGTGTGTGTGTGTGTGTGTGTGTGTGTGTGTGTGTGTGTGTGTGTGTGTGTGTGTGTGTGTGTGTGTGTGTGTGTGTGTGTGTTTGTGTGTGAGATAGATTGTGTCACGTGGGGTTGTTTGTGAGGGTGTGCTTGTGTGTGTCTGCACACGTGTTTTTGTGTGATTGAGAAAATGGTTGGGTGGGTGGGTTGGTGTGCGAGTGGTTAACTGTGTGTGTGAGTGTTTGTG
>NC_082383.1:20213040-20269646 GCF_031168955.1 Gadus macrocephalus
GAAGAAACATTCGGGGGCTCAGCGTGTGTGCGCGTCTGTTTTGGGTTGTGGGGGGGAGAGAAGGCTAGGGGTTGTTTGGTGTGGAGGCTGGAGGGTGGTGCAGGTGGAGGGGGTCACAGATTGCATATTCCCCCCAGAGAGAGAGAGGGTGTCTACCCCGGATGTCTTTGAGGCGCGGGAGATTCACAGGGCCTCTTGTAATTTGCCGGCGGAGGTGGAGGTGGAGGTGGAGGCGAGACTATGTTTATGGATGCTACCCCCGCGTTTAAAAGAGTCCTGCCTGCCTCCACCTCCCCTCCACTGGTTTATATTGCAGGCATGAGGCCTGGGGGATTGTCCTGTGAGTGTGCATGTATGTGCTGTCCTAATTTGTGTGGATGCAGGGCAGTACAACCTCGGGGAGCTAGTTTATGTTATTCGTAATACTGTGCAACACGCACGCATGTGCTTGCAGACACGCACACATGAACGCAGTCATGCACGTACACACATACGTAGACGTGCACAGGGAAAGGGTTTTCCGGGCGGTGCGTGCTGGGGACATGAATCGCGTTGTTGTTTGTGTTGTTGTTTGTGTTGTTGTTTGTGTTGAGGGGTTGTGTGTACGTAGTAAGAGAGCAGTGATGCTGAAGTGGTGGACGGATGGGATGAGAGGAGGGGGAGGAGGAGGAGGAGTAGGACGGCGTTGAAAGAGGTGTTGGGGTTAACACTGTGGTTAGGGCAGGAGAGGAAACGGAAAGGACGGAGAACAGGATTTCCCTTCTTACAATGAATTGAACCTGTTGTGTTTGCACGCCCAGCGGGAGAGGAACACCTCATACAGCAGGCGGAGCTCGTTCGCTCCTGCTCCCTCTCTCTCTCGCTCTCTCAATGTGTCTCTCTCTCTCTCTCTCTCTCTCTCTCTCTCTCTCTCTCTCTCTCTCTCCTCTCTCTCTCTCTCTCTCTCTCTCTCTCTCTCTCTCTCTCTCTCTCTCTCTATCTATGTGGTAGCCTGGGGGCTGGGGTTGCTACTGTAGAATAGGGGAGGAACTAGATTATCACATAGATAAAAGGATTTCTCTGTGTTTCTGGCCTACTTATCAAATGCACCAGCACCTCCGTCACCACTCCAACCTCCTCTGTCTCCATCACCACCACCACAACCTCCTCTGTCTCCACCACCACCACCACAACCTCCACTGTTTTCATCACCACCACCACAACCTCCTCTGTCTCCATCACCACCACCACAACCTCCTCTGTCTCCATCACCATCACCACAACCTCCACCGTCTCCACCACCACCACCAACCACCACCCATTACAACCACGAGTGCCTCCACCATCACCAGTGTCTCCCCCACCACCACCACCAGTGTCTCCCCCACCAGCACCACCAGCCCCCCCTGCAGCGGCAGGACGGGTACAATAAGGGAGAGCGTTGGATTCAGCCGACGAGGTTCCGTGAGGGAGTGTAATCCGAGCTCTCCTTTAATTAACTCAACTCCCATTTTGTGCGCCTTGCCGCTGGCTGAAACGGCACACGCATCCACAACGCATACCGAGCACAGACGCTCACACCGCCACCATTCAATCACGCCTTGTTTCGTTCTTTTTTCCCCCGCGGGGGGGTGCAGCGGATATCTGCGGTCTGGCAGGGGAGGAGGGGGGGGGTGCTGAGGTTAGGGCATAGAGCAGGTGAACTTCCTGTTATGCTATTCTCATAACGCTACAGGACCGGTCTCCATCGATTGGAGCGCTGGTAACCAGCACCGATCGTTAGTGAAGGAACACGCTCGTCCGCGATGGCGCCCGCTAGCTCAGTTACACTTCATGCAAGAAATGGGTGTGTTGTGTGTGTGTGCGCCGCGTCCGTGTATGTGGACATGCATGTCTCTTCTGTGTGTGTGTGTGTGCTGTGGTGTGTGTGTGTGTGGTGTGCGTGCGTGCGTGCGCATGTGTGTGTGTGGGTGCGTGCGTGTGCGTGTGCATGGTTGTTTTGTGTGTGTGCCGGCGTGTCCGTGTATGTGGACGTGCATGTCTCGTCTGTACGTGTGTGTGTGTGTGTGTGTGTGTAATTGTGTGTGTCTGCACGTTGCGTGTGCATGTGTTTGTTTGTGTGTGTGTGTGTGTGTGTGTGTGTGTGTGTGTGTGTGTGTGGGGGGGAATATTGTGTGGTTCTGGGGTGCCCGTGCATGTGGACATGCTTGTGTCATCCGGCGTGTATGTGGTGCGTGTGTGTTTGCGTGTGTGCGTTGATGTGTGTGCGTTGTGAGGGTGTGGGGGAGGGAGAGGTTCGGACAAGGTCGTTCCAGGCATGTCAGCTGTGAGCGACGTTGTGTTGGAGCCCTGCCGCCCGCGCGAGGTGTGTGAAAACACGCACACACCTTCGGAGGAGTCAATAAATGGTGCATACCGGAGTTGTTTAAACATTCAGACGCTAAGGTGATTAAATTGTGAAGCAGTGGAGGGAGAGAGGGAGGGAGGGAGGGAGGGAGAGAGAGTCTGAGAGAGGGAGCGAGAGATACGCTTCTCTCATTTCTTGTCTTATTTTTCGTTCCTCCAGGGTGTTTTTTTTGCATTTATTTTCTAAAAAGTATCCAGCTGACATTGCGGTCCGTAATTTTCCATCTTGTTTACATAAGTAATAGAATTTTCCTCTTTGCCTCCTCGGTCTCCGTCGAACAACAGCTTTTTGTAATTAGGAAGCAGCACCTTGTAGCACCGTCTGAAGAACATGTATCCATCGATCTCCAACGGAGAAGAGGCGTTCCTAGGCGCAGGCTGAATCTCAATGTGTTCCGGGAGCGTTGCTCGGCGGCCGCCGCTATCTCCTCCGTGCGAGGGAAGGGCCCGGGTTCTCTGGATGCACAGGCCTCGGCTCCAGCCCGCAGATGATGGAGAGCGGTGTCAACGAGTCTTTAAATCACTGGCTTCCATCGCGGGCTTCAGGGACCGCTGGGAGGACGAGCGGGGTGCGTGGACAGCGGGCATGCTAATATCAGAGCCGGCGAGCAGCCGCGCTGAACTCCATTTGCAACATTTGAAGTTTATGCATAGATAATGAGGCGATGTCACCTTCACCCCAGCGCAAAATGGCCTCCTTCCTGTTCGGTCTTTTTTCCTTTTTATTTTTCTCCGGGTTTGGCCGCGAACATGCCGAGAGCCGTCCCGCACCGCGCCGCACACACGCTTCGTGGCGACGGGGACGGCGGCCGCGGCTCGGGGCCGGGGCCCGAGCAGGCCCTTCTGCAGGCATTTAATTGGCCCGCGGTCTCAGCGCTCACCTCCACACCAGGCCCCCGTCGTCCCGGAGCCGGGGTCACGCAAACTATCATCAAATATTTATGATATTAATAACTGCCTTTAGGTAGGGAGAGGGAAGGGGGGAGGGGGGTGCGGAGAGGGGAGAGAGTCGTCATTTAAATGAATATACTCTGCAAACTGGCGATTAAGCAGTCCATTCCGTTTCATAAAGCAGGGACAAGGGTGTTAAAAGGGCATTGTGTGTGTGTGTGTGTGTGTGTGTGTGTGTGTGTGTGTGTGTGTGTGTGTGAAACCATGTGCGTTTCTGGGCTTAAGTGTGCTTGATTCTGCATACGTGTGTATGTTTGCGTGTGTGTGTGTGTTTGTGCATGCGTCTGCGTGCGCATGTGTGTGCATCTGTTTGTGTGCAAGCAGGTGATCATGCATGTGTATATGAAAGTACGTTCGTTGTATGTGCATTTCTGGGCTTAAGTGTGCTCGTGTGTGCATCTGTGTTGATGCATGTATTTGAATGTGTGCGTGTGTGAGCATAAGCTGGCTGGATTGTGCGTACGTGTGTTTGTGTGTGACTCTGGGTTCCGCAGGTAACACCCTACCCTGTCGCCACGGTGATCTATGATGATAGACTCTGGGCCTGTGTTTGTGTGTATTTGTGGTTTTCAGTCAACGTGTTCCACCATAAACTAATATGAGTGTGTCTGTGTAGATGACTTGAGCATCCCAAGGCTGTGTGTGTGTGCATCCGGAGTGCACACACACACACACACACACACACACACACACACACACACACACACAAACACACACACACACACACACACACACACACACACACACACACACACACACACACACACACACACACACACACACACACATAACATCGCACAATCCCGCTCCAACAGTCACATACACAAAGAGAGAGAGACAGAGGGAGGAGGGAGAGACAGCAGAGGGCAGGGGAGGAGAGGAAACATAAAGGGAGAGAGAGAGAGAGAGGGAGAGAGAGAGAGAGAGAGAGAGAGAGAGAGAGAGAGAGAGAGAGAGAGAGAGAGAGAGAGAGAGAGAGAGAGAGAGAGAGAGAGAGAGAGAGAGAGAGAGAGGGAGGGAGCGGGAGTCAGGGAGGGTAGAGATAAAAACAGAGCTACGTAGGAGAGAGGCTGTTTAGTGGAGGACCTGTATCTGTTCTCCAGCCTGGCTTCTGGTGACAGTGATTAGGCAGACGGGGCTGCGCAAGCCGCCTAATAACAGTGCACGTTACGCCACAATACCTCTGAAGTTGTGTGTGTGTGTGTGAGTGCGTGCATGTGCATTGTGTGTGAATAGTTGTTTGGTGTGTGCACGTTCTGCGGGTTTATTTGTGTTGACTTGAGTGTGTTTACGGTTGTCGGTTTGTATGCCTTTTGTATGTTTATGCTGGTGTGTGTGTGTGTGTGTGTGTGTGTGTGTGTGAACGTGTGTAATATTTGTTGATATGTAAGAGACTAATTGCAAGCGTGTGTGCATAGCACACGTTTGGTGTTTGTGTAGTGCTTATTGGCTTGTGTGTCTGTGTGTCTGTGTGTCTGTGTGTCTGTGTGTCTGTGTGTCTGTGTGTCTGTGTGTCTGTGTGTCTGTGTGCCGTGTACGTGTGCTGCGCGTCTTGCTGCCAGTGTGTGTGTCAGTATGATAAGGCCTGTTGCTGTTTCAGCATGATTGTGTATGTAATTATGCGTGTGTGTGTGTTTGAGTTGGTGTGTGTTTTTTAAGATGTATTTTATGGTGTGTAGCTGGTTGAAAGGTGTGTGCATATGCGTGTGCATGTGCCTGTGTCTCTGAACAGTTGTGTGTGTGTTATCTTTAAGGTGTGTGTTGAGGTGAGTGTGTGTTAACATGCGTTAATGTGTGTTATGTGAGTGTGTGTTAACGTGTTTCAAGGTGAGGGTTTGTGGGGGAGTTTGTTTTAACTTGTGTATTAATGTCAGAATGTGTTGACGTGTGTGTCAATGTCAGTATTGACGTGTGCGTTAAAGTGAGTGTGTGTTAACGTGTCTGTTATCGTGTGTGTTGAGGTGAGTGTGTGTGTTAAGCTGTGTGTTGAGGTGAGTGTGTGTGTTAAGATGTGTGTTGAGGTGAGTGTGTGTTAAGGCGTGTGTTGAGGCGTGTGTTGAGGCGTGTGTTGAGGCGTGTGTTGTTGAGGTGTGTGTTGAGGTGTGTGTTGTTGAGGTGTGTGTTGAGGCGTGTGTTGAGGCGTGTGTTGGGGTGTGTGTTGAGGGGAGTGCGGACCCCCTTCATCCTGAGCCCGGAGCTCTGCTGGGGGACAACGCGGCCCTCCCCCCGGGACTCCTTTACATAATCAATCTTCAAAAGTGTGTTGAGACGCCGTGATTAATATTGGTTTATCGGGTGGCTGCCCTTTTGGCAGGGCGCCGGAGGAAGCCACAGCTTAGGGGAGCGGGAGTTTATACAGCGCCGTCAGGTGACCGCGGGGCCAGTCAATATCCCCCGACTCTGTTTGGAGGAGAGCGAGCGGGGGGGGGGGGAATTATAAATGGCCGCGAACAAACTTCTGACAGCGCCGAGCCAGAAATACACTCCCGCTGCTCGGCGATGCGCTCGCCCCGGCTCGGAGAGAGCGCGAGCCGATGCTAGAAAGGTGGCGGTGGTGTTTCGGGGAGGTGGGGGGGAAGGGAAGGGAGGCGGAGAGATGTCTTCTAAAAAGGGCTGTAATTGTATTCGATAGGTTTAGAGGTCGCAGGTCCCTTTAGTAGCGGTCGGAGTAGAAAGAAATGAAAAGAAACCGCGAGGAAAACGCCCGCTCTATCTCCGCCCGCCACGTGGCCCCGGTCGGACGCTAATGCACATCGTCTCCTCCAGCCCCGCGCTACCAGAGTGCATGCTGGGAAAGCAGCGCCGGCCGCCTCGCAGACAAGCTACAGCATATCAGCCATCGGTGGAAATTACATTTGTGGGAATGCCGGCGGTTTCTCGGCGCTCACGCCCGACTTGTGAATTGTGTGTGCACGCATTATGCCCACTTCTCCCCCGTCATTTTCCACGGCATTCTCCGCTCTGAAGGCGATTCGCCGTGCACCGCGCCCAGGCCGTGTTATCCCTCGCCTCTGAAGGGGAGAGCATGGTTTTTAATATTTGCCAGCTGCCAATAGGCGTCCGTGCGGGGGGGTTTTCCATCAGCGAGACGGAGTTCCAGCGCTTGTATTAGTTCTGCGCTGTTCCGCTCGCCACGCCGGAGTTTCTGCTCAATTAAAAGAGGTCGGCGCGTATTAACCACGGAGAGCGGGGGGGGAGGACTGGCCACCTCTCCCCCCCCCCCCCCCCCCCCCCCCCGCCCCGCGCCCCAGCCTGGCCCGTGTGCATCCAGATCTGCAGCAGTAGAAGCGTTCAGAGATGGAGTTTGAAATGTACTTTATTCATCCCCTCGCTCTCTCTCTCTTTACCCGGGCGTTCCACACTGGGCGGAAGGTAGAACGAGAAATGTTGTGTGTGTGTGTGTGTGTGTGTGTGTGTGTGTATATAGCATTCTCTGGATGTAGATTAACCTTTTAAAAGGTAAGTAAGTGAAATGTGAAATAATTCATCAAGAGGCAGCCATGTAGGAAATGTGATTTTAGAAAAAAAATATCATGCGAGTACGAGAGAGAAAGAAAGAGAGCGAGAGGGAGGGGTAGAGAGAGAGAGAGAGAGAGAGAGAGAGAGAGAGAGGGGAAGAGAGAGAGAGAGAGGTACAGAAGAGAGGGAGAGGGAGAGAGAGAGAGAGAGTGGGGAAGAGAGAGAGTGTGGGGAAGAGATAGAGTGAGGGGGCAAGAGAGAGAGAGGGAGAGAAAGAAAGAAAGTCAGGGAGAGAGAGAGAGCGAGAGACCGCCACAGCGACGGTTCGTGGCAGGCCTCCCCTGCCTCGCTGTGAAAGTATGAATAGCACATCTCCAGCTAAATTGCCAGGCAGAGCGGAGGCAGCTCTCCTGACCGGTCGGCCCCTGAGCGAGCTGCTCCTGAGCGGTCGGCTCCTGAGCGGGCCCCGTCAGCGCGTAGCCCGGTGGCGGGGATGCGGCGCTGTCCTCCGGCGGCGCTGGCTTTATTTAGCGGGACCTGTCATTTCCCTGGACTCCCTGGGAGTCTGCGTCCGTCACAACTGCCAACTCCCTGCATGGAGCACCTGTACTGGGAGCCGAGTGACACGCACACACACACAAACACACACACACACACACACACACATACAAACATGGGCGCACACACACACACGCATGGACACATGGACGCAAACACACACTCATATGCCCACACACACACAGACACATTAACACACATGCACATGGCAACACACACACCTGTGCACACAGACATTCGCACACACACAAACACACATACACATGGACACACACACCCAAATACTATAAGACAGACACGCATACACACACACGGGCACACACACAAACACTCACGTTCACATGGGCAAACCCACACAAACACACACACACACATGGCACACACACACAAACACAAGCATGGGCACAAAACAAACATACACATTGGCACACAGACACAAGCAAACACACACACACACACACACACACACATGCACACACACATTCGACAGCTGCTTGTGAAACACTCGTGAGTTTCTCCAACACAGTGGGAACTTCTTTGTCTGCGGAGAAGGCGACTTCATCACGCTGTCAAATGTTGTGTCAGTTTGGAGAAATTGCCCCGTAATGTATTCAGACTCTGCCACGGATGCAACAGGGGGTGTTATCGTAATTGGCATCCTGTATTTGCAAAGATGGTTAAAGGTGTTAAATGTGTACGTGCTAAATGGGTAAATTGTTACTATCGGCGTTAAAGAGACGACTGTTAATGCTGCGCTGTTTCCGTTCCGCCATCGCCCGCCCCCCCCCAGCCTCCACCCCTTCCACAACACCAACACCAGCACCCCCCCCCACCCCCCACCCCCAACCGTCCAGACTGGCACCCCCCCTGCCCTTGTCAACCAGTGGCACTCTAATAAACGTCACCGCAACTTTCACTGACGTGAGGTTGCGCCGTCTGTCAATTGCCATTTGGCAGAGAATAATTGTTTTATTATTATTATATTTAGAAATGTCGGTTACAAAAAACGGCGGAGGGGTTTTGGTTGATAACAGGAAAGGGGTGGGGGAAGTGTAGACGGGGGGGGGGGGGGATCTCATTCAGCTGTCAGTAACCGTTCTCCATCATCGAATGCTCCAGGAAATTAGAAAGGAGAGACATTTGACAGCACAATTTCACAAAAACATCACCGCACGCACACCGCCATTTCATTTTCTCACAACGGTATTCCAACCCTCCCTCCTGCCCATATCCTCTCATGCTCTCTCTCTTTAGCTATCTCTCTCTCTCTCTCTCTCTCTCTCTCTCTCTCTCTCTCTCTCCTCATGCTCTCTCCCTCTCTTGCTCTCCCTCTCCGTCTATTTCTCTCCCCCTCCCTTATCTTATTTCTTTCTCTCATTGTTGTCTTTTTAAAACCAGGCGACCACAGTGGTTGGCTCGCTAGGTTGTTGTCCGTCTCGTCCCTTCCAAATATTTGAACCCCCAACCCCCCCAACCCTCTTTCTGTTCACCAGCTCTCCTTATGTTTCCCCGGAATGTTCCGAGACCTTATTGGAAGGAGGTCGTTGGTTAGTCATGCGGCGTCGTCTCCCCCTCCAAAAGGCAGCACATGACGTTAGGAAGATGGTCGGCTGGCTTCCATTGTTTTGCTCCCAGTGGACCAGGAAGTGGCGTTCATGGACTATTAGCGATACAGCAGATGCTCTTATCCAGTGCGACTGAGAGCCATTTCAGATAGCGATCAAACCCGGTATCTCTCAGTTCCACCCCCTAATCACTACACTCCCTGCCCTAAACAAAGTCAAGTATTCGCCGATTTGCGCAGAAAGCTATGACAAAACCGCTTCTTTCCCTGGGCTGGACTTTGGGTCTTGATGTGTGGTGGGGAGGATATGGAAGGTGATGGGGGTGGTGGAGAAGGTTCAGGTGTGTGGGAGGGGGTCTTCTTGCCGTTGCGCCTTTGTCCGGGGCTCTCCGTTGCGCCCTGCGTGACCACAGCGGCGCCCAGTCGGTCGGCGGTGCTGCGTTTGAGGCTGTACATCACCGATGGCAGCCCCTGACTGCTGCTTATCTCTGCGCTATCGATTGGAGGACAGCGCCGCAGAGGGCGGGGGGACCAGGGGGCTGCTCGGCCAATCAATGGGGTTGATTTGGTTCTCCTTGAAAGTCTGGCTTTTTTTTGATCCCCGTCACCGATTGGCTGGTGCCCGACTCTGGAGCGCTGTGTGTGTGTGTGGTGTGGTGGTAGTCTGTGTGTGTGTGTGTGTGTGTGTGTGTGTGTGTGTGTGTGTTTGTGTGTGTGTGTGTGTGTGTGTGTGTGTGGGTGTGTGTTTTTGTGTGTGCATGTGTTTGTGTGTGTGTGCGTCCGTTTTTTAGTGTTTGTTTGTGTCCGTATGTGTGTGTGTTTGTTAGTGTGTGTGTGTTTGTGTTTGTGTGTGTGTGTGCGTGTGTGTGTGTGTGTTTGTGTTGTGCGTTAGAGTGTGTGTGTGTATGTAGTGTGTGTGTGTGTGTGCGTGTGTGTCGGGAAGAGGATCGGTGGGTGTTGTGTGTGCATCTGTTTGTGTTTGGTATTATAGAGGAAGAGTGGGTGGGAGGAACAGCTGAACGCTTTTGTGTTGGCAGCCTAAAGAGCTTCTCGCGGATGCGTGTGGCATATGTGCGTGAATCCTGTTGCGTCCCCGGTCCCCGGTCCCCCACCTCCCCTCCCCCAACACACCCCCACACACCCTACACACCACACAATTACCCCCCCAATGCCGACAAAATCCGGCTATTCTGCTTAGACGTTTGATTAAAATATCTGCTCTAATTCCAGTACACACACCACATAAATCCATCACGGGGATGCAGGGACCGGGAACAATTCCAAACATAGAATCTATCTGGAACACTTCCAGCGAACCAATCAGTGGCACCCTCCCGCAACGTATGGATTAACGCCATCGTACGCACGGTAACGTCAAAAACAGAGCTCTGTCTGAAAGGAGAACGGTTTGTGCATGCATGCACAGCGGTATATCGTCTGCATACGCGGTGACTTTCCAGCCTCTGTTTGTCCAAAGCACTCTGCATGCTGTGCCTGTCAGTCGTCCTCAAACAAACGTTCCCCCAGCGACCGCGGGGTGACGGTCAGAACGCAGCACACAATGAGGGATTTAGCTGTCTTTTGCTCAAGGGTGCCTCAACACTTATGCCAGGTGGTACTGGGGGATCGAACCAGAAACCCTTGAACTTCACCTGCTATTACTCTTGAGACACGGAGGCTCCTGCTGTTATAGATTTGAGCTCATAGCCGGTGGTGAGCTAAGAGAGGCACTGGGAGAACAGAGATTATCTGGCTAACCAGAAATTGTAACCATTTAAAAATTTGTCTTCCCTGGTTAGTAGCCGTAAATGAGAATTTAGCTGGCAAAGCTTTCATTGAAAAAAGTAGCTTTTCGAACAGTGGAGGTCAAAGTTTGTCCTTCTTAAAGAAAAAAACAATGGTTAAATATACAACAGCGACCGAGTTGGTGGAATTAGCTTAAAAAAACCAGAAAATACATGAAAGCACATCATGTAATATTTGCCAATATTTTGTCTATTGTCCAAGACTGGAGAACTTGTTTCGATTTCATTTTGTCCCTCCGGGACAAAACTACACTGGAGTTGAGCGACTCTCTCCAGGGCTGCAGTTGTGGCGACCTCAGCATCATGAGGTCTTCCCTATAGGCGTCTTTAACCTCTGTGAACGAGGTATTGACTCAGCGCGACCTTGACCGGGAGACGGAGAGAGGACACAGAAGGGTTCGGCACTCGTCAAGGGAAACGTCAGCCAAAGCTCTCCCTGACCTTTGCCCTCTGGTCTCCGTTACCATGGAGAAGTTCACTGCCTAGCTGCAAGAGAGGCTGAAATCATTGTGAGATGTGCGTCGGGAGAACTTGTGTGGCGACATCATGATTCTGTCTCTGCATACGTGATGCAGAGACATCGCGGGAACGCTGCAATACCAGGACCGGGATACCAAATCGTGCCTTTCCTGACTCAGAATCCCGTCAGTCCAGATTCCTTTATATCCGCATTTGGGTTAATTTCCTTCATCTTACTCCTGAGATGTCAACACATCCGGTCCTCAGCTTCGGTTTCCCTCTTGGAGATTTTAAGCGGCGTTATACGGGGCCAAACGCAGGTGTCATCCTCACCTAACAATCGTCTCAGCCAGCCAGGTCGGATCCGGGCAGGACGAGGCTGTCATCCTGGAACCCATCTCTGTGTGTGGTTTTAGTTGGTTAGTCACCCCTGAAGGAGACCCCACCTCTGGGTGCTGAAGGCTGGCGGTTGGAAGGGCGGATGCTGATGTGGGTGTCAAGCGGGTGCTGAGGACGAGGCCAAGGTGGTGGTGGTGGTGGCGGTGGGGAAACCTTGGGAGCCATCCCTCACGTGTGACTGTGGAAGCTGCAGGGGCCGTGCCCTTAAAGAAGCCATTAGCATTTAGATGTGCGAGGCTTTCAGCGCCGAGGTGTGCAGACCGGCCAGTCTTCCAGCTCAGACACACGGGTAGGTGGGTAGGTGGGTAGGTGGGGATGGGCCTCTGGCTGGCCCCAGTGGGGAGGGTGGGGGGGGGAGATGCCGACGTGCAGCATTGAATCCCCCAGATCAATCTCTGCGTACGACCAGATGCTTTGAATGACCTCACGGGGGAAGACGTAGGACTGGGTGTTTGATCGATAGCAGATGCTATCACGGTCCATCAACAATGAAGTGTTTTTAATGGAGGTCGCGCAAGATCTGATTCCCTTTCATTTGGGAATTTGCAGTTTGATGAAATTTGAATCATGGTTCGAAAAGCAGTTTGTCTGTCAAGTCGTCCCATTTGCATTCTGCTCTCTCTGTTCATATCTCTTTGCATCCTCTACAGTCTCTCTCTGTCAATCTCTCTCTCCCTGCTCTGCACTCGGTCTCTTTCATCTGCCTCCTCTACAGTCTATCTCTATCAATCCGTCTTTACCTTCTCTACACTCTCTCATTCCATCTCTCTTTCTCGGTCTCCTGACCTTTCGCTCTTTCCATATATCCATTCCTACCTTCTCTCACTCTACTCCCCTCTTTGCACCTCTCCCTCCCTTCCATCCCTCTCTCTATACCTCTCCCTATGTTTTTCTCCCTCCCTACATCTCTCTCTCTGCCTATCTCTCTCTCTCTCTCTCTCTCTCTCTCTCTCTCTCTCTCTCTCTCTCTCTCTCTCTCTCTCTCTCTCTCTCTCTCTCTCTCTCTCTCTCTCTCTGTCCTCAGCCGGACTGATATGTATTCCTGTCCCCGTGCTGATTCCACCTACATTAAGCTGCGTCCTACATGCTATGAATGTATACATGAGATACATTTCCCCATCAGCCTTCCTCTGTTCGTCGTGCTGCAGCCAGGCGTTCCTGGGCCACTGTCTTCCGTTTGTCGAACATCTTCTCCCTCCCTCCCCCTCCCTCCCCCTCCCCCCCCCTCCCTCCCTCCCCGGTACATGGTCCTGATGATGATGATGATGGTCCTGATGATGTCATCCTACTCTCCTTCACACCAGGTCTGCTCAGATGGGGGGAGGGGGGTGTGAACTCTCCCCACACGTTTCACCTCATTAACCCCTTATTGAAAGGATGACAAATATGACACTTGCAATCTATTATCTTAATTAACACTCCCTCCTCTCCCCCAACCCCCCCCCCCCCCTCCCCCCCCCCCCCCCTCTCTGCTGCAGCCGGGCAGGCATCACAGACCCCAGAATCATACCACCGGTGGTGCTGGTGCTGGTGCTGGTGCTGGTGCTGGTGCTGGTGCTGGTGCTGGTGCTGGTGGTGGTGCTGGTACTAGTGGTGCTGGTACTGGTGGTGCTTGTAGGACCCCTGGGGCAGCCCCTGTATGGACTAGTGATTCTGCTTGTAGCACGTCATCAAGCAGCAGTCGTCCAGGGGGGGGGGCATGGTGCTCAAGGATGCCTGCGGAGGCAGGCTGTGGACATTAGTGTTTGAACCCACAACCTTTCAGCAGGGAGTCACACCGCCCTAACTGCCTGGCTCGCTCGCCCCCCTGACCGTCTCGTTTTGTGTGGCTACCTCCGTGTCAACCGTGGTGACATGCACCGCAGGGTCCCACCCTAAGTGCGGTAACCGTGGGAACGCCGGCGGCCCACTGTGAAGGCACCGTGATGAACCTGTCTGCCCCCGTGACTGAGCGTGACCAGGGGCCGGTGGGGTGTGAAGGCCTCCAGTGCTGCTGGGGGGGGAGGAGAGGGAGGTGGGAGGGGGGTTGGAGGAGAGGAAAGGGGGAGGGGGGTGGAGATAGAAAGAGGGTGGAGGGGGAGGGGGGTTGGAGAGGGGGGAGGGGGGTTGGAGAGGAGGAAGGGGGGGCTTGAGGAGAGGGAGGGGGGAGGGGGGGAGGAGAAGGAGGGGGAAGGGGGGGTGGAGAGGAGGAAGGGGGAAGGGGGGGTGGAGCAGAGGCAGGGGGAGGGGGGGAGGTGAAGGAGGGGGAAGGGGGGTGGAGGAGAGGGAGGGGGGAGGAGAAGGAGGGGGAAGGGGGGAGGAGAGGAGGAAGGGGGGAATGGGTGGAGGAGAGGGAGGGGGGTCGGAGGAGAGGGAGGGGGTCGAGGAGATGGAGGTGGGAGGGGGGTTGGAGGAGAGAAAGGAGGGAGGGAGGGAGGTGGAGAAGGACAGTGAGGAGGGGGGAATAGAGAGAGAAATGGAGAGGAGGGTGGGTGAGAGGGGGAGTTGGAGGTGAAGAGAGTGATGGGGGTGGAGGAGAGGAAGGGGGGAGGAGGGGTTGAGAAGTGTACTGAGGAGAGCGGTAGAGAGAGAAAGGGAGGAGAGGGGGGGTGGAGGTGAGGAGGGTGATAGCTAGTGGAGGGGAAGGTGGGGGCGAAGGAGGGGAGGGGAGTGATAGGAGGCTGGAGGGGAGAGGGAGGAGCAGAGTGGAGGAGAGGGAGGGAGGGAAAGGGTGAAGGAGGGCAGAGGTAGAGATGGGGATATTGGCATGGGGGGGAGAGAGCGAGATGGGTGAGTGGAGATGCTATGCTGGGAGGGCTTTGGAGAAGAGAGCGAGGGGAGGGGAGGGGAGGGGAGGGGAGGGGAGGGGAGGGGAGGGGGAGCGGTCGGGGGGGGTCAGGGTTCTGCCGTTACTCTGGTGAGCCGTGACCGGACACTATATGGCCACGGGAGATTGGTGCTCACCGTCTCAGATGAATTTTCAGGGTTTGGTTATTCCGGCAAACACTGGCAAGAAAAAGAGGGCTGCTGTTGTTGCCTCAAAAGGGATTAGGTCCCGGCTTTCAGCAAAGATTCAGAGATCACGGCGATCGGCGAGTTTAAGGCATCAATCCGGTGCCGCATTGAAGGAAAAAACGAAGGGTGATGAAGGCTGTGAAGATCTCTGTCACTCTCTGCTTCTTGTAGTGTGACAGTGGAATATATTTAGCCTCCTTTTTGGTCAAATTTAATTGCGTGCTTGCCACTCTTGGGTCTTTTAATGTTGAACACGAAGAGACGTAAATATGTGGCCACCACCGTTTATGAGAGGTTTCCGAAAGACCCAGACCCTAGGTGGGCTAACAATAACGGGAACATTCTTGTGAAAGAAATGTCACTTCGGTGTTCAGTAATTTCAGTCAAAGCAGTAATTAACGGCTGCGATTTAACAAGATTGCTGTGTGGGCAGCGTCAGCAGCACAGGCGTCGGTAATATTGGATGATTTCAACGGTGTGAAGTATGCTAGTGAAATGCATTCTGTCTCCGCTCAAACAATGCCACTTCACTGACCTTGCAAGGCCGCCGTTTCCAAATGCAGACACCGCTTGCAATCTTTATCCCAGAACTAGTGTTCATTAATCCCTACTTAAATGGAGATATATTATATATATATATGTCTATATGTGGTTCTTTCTGATCTCGTCTACCTTTTGAAAGTCAGAATTTCCCCTCTGTTTCTAAAACATCAGACTGATTGCACCACTTCTGAAACATTCCCCACTTTCATTCAAAACATGAATCCGGTTGTGGAACATTCAACAAACTTTCCATTGGTTCCGACACGTTCCACTGGTTCTGGAACATTCCACACCTGCTTAACATGAATCTGGTTCCGGTTATGACACATCCCGGCGGTTCTGAAACATTTTAATGGTTCAGACACATTCTACTGGTTCTGGTACATTCCAAGGACTCGTTCTGACTGTGTTTCACGATGTCTGTCTGATGGGACGGAATATTTTATCGGAATATTGGCATCTCACTTCCTTCCACTTCCTGGGTTGTTTAACCAATCATGGCAGCGGTGTGGGTGGGGATCCGTAGGAGTGTGCTAAAAAAGAGAGAGCGATTCTACTGGGAGAAAACCTCCCCCGACCGAGTCAATCTCATGGAACTCCTTAACAGGTATTCCTCCTGATAATACATCGCCACGGAAGAGGCAACAGCCAACTCTGTCTCTACGGTTCAGATCATTGTTTATGTTGTTTTTTAGTCGGTAGGAATTCCCAGCCAGCCCCGGGGAGGCGGAGAGCTTACACCCAAAGCCACCGGCCCCCTTTGAAGCTCTGGCTTCCGGCCCAAACTCGGAGCAGCTTCCCCTCAGATGTCCTCTCTGGAAAGGCTCCAAGAGGAGTGGGGGCATCGCGGCAACTTCTGACAGCTTCAAAAAAACTTAACGGTGACAGACTTGAAAGATAGAACACACCGTCACCACCACTTCCTCCTCCTCGCCCTCCTCCTCCTCCTCCTTGACTCCTTATTTTCCACAAAGACAAGTGTGGTGTGTGTTTCCCTAGCGCTGATACCAGCGAGCGCACCCCCCGCGGAGCGAGCAGCAGTCCTGGCGGTGAAACCCCCACCCACACCCAGCACCCACTTGATTGGCACCGCGGAGGAGGCAGTGGCGTTGGCAACGGCGACAGTGTGCTCCGTGTGAGGGAGAGATAATTTGTTTGTGTGCATGGTTTTGAGGTTTAGCCTGGCATTGTTCTCTCCCCTGTCTCACATGTCATTTGATCTCAGCAGTGGGTTCGGGTTTAGGAGTAGGAGGGTGGGCGGGCGGTGATGATGTGATGGATGCGGTGTTGGAGATAGTTGGTGCTGCTGGTGGTGGTGGTGGTGGTGGTGGTGGTGATGGTGGTGGTGGTGGTGGTGGTGATGGTGGTGGTGGTGGTGGTGGTGGTGGTGGTGGTGTGGGAGGGGGGCTGGGGGGGGGGGGGGGGGGCAGCCAGGGGCGGCGATACGGAGAGAGTCAACGCTGTGGATGACTGAGGTTCTGCTGGCGGTTGCGGTTAATAATGCCTTGCCTGCGGTGTGTAGGACTGCTTCGACCCGCAACGCCCACGCTCTCCACCGGGGGGAGATTCACCTTACAGCGCAGAGCTCACCTTGGAGCTCAGAGATAGCATCTGGCCATGGTTCTCAACAGGATCGAAGAGGCATAAAGGCGCCTTTCTGCGGCCTGTATTGGATCTGTGAGGGGATAAGTGGACTCAACACTTTCATTGTCTCTGATGGGAACTCTCCAGGCCCCGTGGATGGAGATTTGTTTGCTGCTTAGTTATGTCCTTCTGTACTGGCCTTGTCAATGGTTAATAGTCGTCGTGGAAACTGTGTTCGCTCCATGCTAATGTGTTGATTTGTTAAATGGCGATATAATAACCGTTCACTCCCTGCATTGAGACCGGTTTGGCATCTGTTTGAGTCTGATGGTTTTAGCACAGGGCATACCGCTCTGATTGCCGTCTATTTATCCCTGTTTATTTTTTCTTAGTTAGCAACAACTTCCAGGCAACTCCGACAGAGCCTTGATCAATCAGAGTGTGTGTCATTAACCAATAATCCCTGAGTCGTTAGGAATCACTTAAACAGGATTAGCTGACAGCTGAGTCGCTTGGCCTGCGACCCGGAGACATCAACCAGAGTGTAAGAATATTCAATGTGCTCCATTTAGCTGATTCAAGGTACCTTCTCAAATTCCAACCGCTGGCCAGTCAACGATCGATAGTGGATGTATGTATTTCTCCCACATATATGATCTTAAGATACATGATATCTGTGTACGTATATCATGTGTATATACATAGATAGGAAATAGCATCTATATATAAAGATATAGGTATATTTATACATTTACATTCAGGGCATTTAGCCAACGCTTTAATCCACATTGATTTACAATAAGTACATTTGTCAGAAGTAGAGAAACAACATATTTAGCTGTCGGTACAGTAAGGATGTTCATAGAACCAAGTGCCAAGCACTAACACTCACTAGGGTTAACCCCTTCCCCATGTACCACAAAGCTAGCTAGGATAAGATGCTACACAATGCTAAGTACTATTTTTAAGTATATATCTTTATCTATATCTATATCTTTATATATTTCTGTTGGGTTGGTAAGATCCATCTGAAGGAAATGGAAACAAAAGGCAGTGCGATCCAAGGCCAGCTGTTATGACATTGTGTTTAGTGTTGGCTCCAGGCTAGTCTCACATACCAGACTCAAGATTAATATCTCTGTCTGAGGACAGACATGCTCAAATCTGCTCGTTTCTATTATATAATATATTGTAGAATAGACTCACGTACATTGTGGGGTGTAAACAATTAACCCTGAACTGACAATGTGACTTGATCAATTAACGCCATCAGTTAAAAGCAAAGAAAATAATAATGTTGCGTTGTCGTTTTTTGGGTTAGGGTTAGGGCGTCAAAATAAAATCAAGGCCTGGCCCCAGTACGTATACAATTATTCCAAGTATACTTCATTGGTTTTGCAATCTAACATTATAACATTGCTCTAAAAATTTGGCGGTTTAGCACACGTCATTTTAGTTTGCGTTCCTTGTCCTTCAAGATTGCCCTTACCTTTAATCAGCAAGGTTATCAGTGGTGATGTACTCTTAAGGCTTCCTGTTGTTAATCTAACCCTGGCTGGTGCATGGTAACAGCCAGACCAACCGAGCTATCAGGATGTGTTGACACTGTGAGCACTTACAACGATCGATAGCCTGCTAGCCTGCCGTATGCTAATTGTAACGAAGTACTGTCATCGCTGATATCATTAGTCAGTTTTGATAATAGCCTTGCTAATAATGGGGTTTATTTATGACGCTAGGGTCACATGCTCCCACACAAGCTCAGTCAGGTCAGCACATGACAAAACTCTGACTACGCTGGATTGTCACAGATTTTGCTCTTTGACTATTCAGGGTTAGGAAAAAAAAACTATCAGAGTATTTCGTCATTTTTTTTGAGCACATTTATTCCTATCGATTAATGTTGAACAACGGTTAACAAGTGCAGATTATCGGTCAGGAAAGAATCCCGTATATTTTGCAATTACTTTACGGAACGCCGAAGGTTTTCCGTTGGTCGGCATGGCGCTGGAGTTCCAAGGTTGCAACAGGTACGCAAGGATTTGGCTCCATCGTTTTTTGGTTTCTTCGTGGGTGTACGTGCGTGCGCGTGCGTGTCCATTTGTGTGTGTGTGTGTGTGTGTGTGGGGGTGTGTGTGTGTGTGTGTGTGCGCGCTACGGTGGTAAAAGCGAGTGCTTGGCACCCCTCCTCACCACTGCGCCCCGGACCCTGCTCGCACGCCGGGTAATAGACAGGAGTAATTGGGTGCTATAAATCCCGGTCGGGGACAGGGGGGGGCAGCCCGGGCTGATTACTTAGGCATTACAGTCAATCTTAAACAGACCTTGAATGGAAAGATTTGGCCAGGTGGATTCTCATTATCATGGGGGGGGGGGGGTGGTGGTTGTGGGGGGGGGGGGGTTAACGGGATCTAAAGAGGGCCAAGGTCCCCTACCCTAAGGCACCGTCGGCCATTGATGCGACGCCACGCTCCGACGCCCTTAACCACTCGGAGGACTCGTCAACATCGCCACACAACGTTTTATTACCCCTTTCCCCCCCACATCCTCAGACCCGACCAGCCCCCTCAACCCAGCCTCCCCTCCGAACCAGCCCCACCTCACACCCTCTACCCCCCCCCCCCCTCCATCCCCTATCCTCCATCACTAGTCCCACCTCAGATCCTCTACCCCCTCCAAACCCCCCTCCCCCCGGCGGGCTGCTTGGTAAGCCTGACGTGTGAGGGGCGTTGAGGCAGGGCCCGCGGGGTTTAGGGGCTCTAAGTGGGGCTGCTTGGCGGCGGCGGCGGCGGCGCCAGCTTGCTGCCAGATCACAGACCCCTCCTGGCGCTTAGAGCTAGTGCTCCGCTGCCCCCCGGAGCTCCAGATACCCTGGGTCGAGACGCATGGAGGTGGCTCTTAGTGCTCAGGAGTCCCAGAAACTTGTGACAGAGGTGCGCTTCGGTGCGGGGTGGGATTTAACAACGTTGAATTTGAATGAAAACCGAAAAAATAGAAGGGCTCAAGACACCTTCTTTCCTAACCCATTTCCTCAGGTGTATATTTAATTATTATTTAAAAATAGAACTAGGGAACTGACATTTTCGATGTTCTATGGTCCATAATAATTTTTGACGTCCAAATCAAATAAACGTAACTTCCTCTACTGCCGGTTAGTTTGCTTTTCGTCGACGACGACCACTTGACCATTGCTAGCACGTATCTAGCGAGTGTGATTTGCACCTCTCTCCGTTTCCCTTTGCCTCGGTTTTCTGTTAGTCATTTAGATTCCGCCACGTTGAACTCTCATCTAACGTCGGCATTAAACATACAACCCACAGCTCGGGTCTGTGCTCATTCCTAATCTGTGGCTAATCGGGTTTGAGGAGTAAACCGAGGAGAGTTTGGAGGGTGAGGGAGCGGGCGTGAAGGTGGGTGATGTTGCTGGCACGGCGGAGGGTGTGACTTACTGGATTAGGGTTGCGCCGACAGCTCATTGGACCCCCTGCTGTGCCCTGATGTTGCCGTTAGTGTTGTGCCTGTTGAGAGGGAATGAGTTGTATTGACTGCACATGCCGCCAGTCGATACCGCAGAATAAACCCTCATCAAAAGTATTTTGTCGGTTCGCTTTGAACTTCTCCTGGAGTTTGAACCGAAGTCAAAATTGTCAATCCATAATGATGGCAATCAATAGTGTTCGCGAAATGAGAACGGGAGGAAGAGCAAAATAAAAATAAAAGAGACAGCAAACGCTCACATTTGCTTCCCCCATCCCTCAAACTTTGCTCATTTAGAGAGTCCATATTTCACGTTTTAGTGTTGAAATCCTAACAATACAATGATGAGTAAATGGGGCGTACTTTTATGGCGCGTGTAAAAAAATCTAAACAAAAAACATTAGCGAGAGAAAAGTGTAAAAGGGATATATTACAAATGAGTGATGTGATATCGGTGGCTAGCACCGGGTGTGAAGTGTTCCCACTCAGAAAAGCACTCCATTCTGCTAGCATCCTCCCTTGACTCCGCTAACAGCACGCTACTTCACTTAGCGTCCTCCATTTGGGATGCAGATCAAACACTGTTTTTTAGCGCTTTTATCCTAATGCACTGCAACATCACCGGGGCACTAAAGGCGTGATTACCGCAGCGAGACAGGAAGGGGTTGACGTTTACGCACAAGTTACCTCTGACGGGAGGACCTCCTCTGCCAGACGCCGCCACCACTCAGGGTCCAGGAAGTCGTGTTTTTTCGTGTTTTCCGTAGATTTTCTGTCTAATGGACTATCTGTTGTTTCGCTTTTAATATGACACTGATTGGTTGCTCTTTAAGCGGTAGCATTGCACCAAGTGTGTTTACTGTTGCAAATAGCCCATCGAATGCCTTCCACCATCTGCTGGCTACTTTGGCTGAGATATTCTTTGCTCAGAGAAAAAAAACAAAAAAAACACATGAGGGCTTAGATTAGGAATGGATCATGATGCTGTAGGCTTGTGTTCTGCCTTTGTCAGGGGATATGAGGATGGAATGCATGCGTGTTGGAAGGGGACACTCAGAAAGCCTTAGATGGTACAACGTATGGTGGTATTTCCCATGATGCATTGTTTTGTGCCAGTTCCTTCTTTCTGATCCTAAAGTCCCAGAGAATTGGTTTGGGCAGCTGATTAAGGGAATGAGGTTCTTGTCTGCATGCATAGTTAAAGTATGAACTTCTGTTTGGAGTTAAAAATCGGTGGACTAACCCGCCCCTAATCAAGTCTAACTAAAACCCTAACCAAACCAAATCCTCAATATAACCAAACTCACCAATCTAACCTAATACCGAAACCTAATTCTTACCTAATGCCTCAACCTTAACGTGTTTAACCAGATGCATTAACCTAACTGTCTCCAGCCTAAACAAAACCCCCTCCAACCTCACACGTAGAGCCTTACTATCTCTAGCCTATTGCCAAAAATGAAATATCTCTAACCTAATACCTCCACCATAACCTGATATCCTAATACCAAAACTATTTTTCGGTGTTGGCTAGCTGAAAATAAGTGATATATTAGCGGTATCCTTTGTGCTTAAACCCACCGCTCTCCAACCTAAACCTAACCCCCTCTAACATCTCCAACCTCATGCATAATCTTGGCCTTCTCTAACCAGTTAACCTAAACCTAGTCCACCAAGCTTCATCAACCGGCTGTCTCTGTTAGACCTTCCAGTGTCTGTCCCCCCCCCGCCCCACCCCCCCGACCCCCTCCCCTCACTCTCACCCCCGGGGGGGGGGGGTCATTGATTTAACGATGGCACCGAGCCAGACAGTGACCTCATCCTCTTCGTCCATGATGTCTTCACAGCGCCCTCCCCTCCTCCCCTCCTCCCTCCCCCCCCTCCCTCCGTCGCATGGTGACATTGACAATAAGACATCAGGGGAGAGGGGGGGAGGGAGGGAGGGGAGATGGATGGGCGAGGCGGTGGCGTTGGCGTGGGTGTGGGTGGCGGGGAGGGGGGGAGAGGGGCGGGGCGTGCGTCACTGCGGCGGGTGCTGATGGAACAGGCCGTGAGCGGGGGATGATGGGAAGCCATCAGGGTGTCAGAGAGACACAATGGTGGATGGGGAGAGATATAATGTGTTCTGCTGACAGGTCAGGCCTCCCTAGTGACCTGCTGGGACACCCGGTGACACTCAGCTCCACGCAAAGCACGCACACGTGCACACATGCGCACGCACACACACATGCCGTAGAATCTGGAGAATCGATCTGGCTTAATGGTAATCGCTCGCTAAGAATAGACATCCTCCACGTAACGTCACGTGTACAGTTCAAAGACCACCCCCCCAACCCCCCACACACAAACAGACACACACACACACACAACCACACACACAACCACTCATGCAAACACATGGTAGGGTTGCCGTAAAATCGGTAGCAATCTATTCTTAGTCGTTCGGCCAATCAGGGGCTAAATGCTATTGCTCGTTCACAATAGAGACATCATCTACATACCCTCACGTGTACAACTTAAAGCCCGCCCCCAAACCTCACCACTCCTTAAGGCTTTGGTGGTTTGGATAAGCATGAATCATTTATAGTGGTGTGTTAATAATGGATGCAGTGTTTTGATTGGCAGACAGCCGGCTCGCAGGGGTTCCGCTAGGTAAAACCAAGGGTCTGAATGATTAATTAAAAAGTAAAGATTAGGATGGCTGGTGTTTTGATTGACGGCTCAAATCGAAACACGCAATGTAAACACGGGGCTAATGTAATCATGATGTCACGGCAGGCAGGCAGTCGAGGCGGCAGGCATGCGTGTGCTTCCACTGACAGCAGGGAAAACGCTTCCTTTTCCATCACCCTTACGGATCACCGGCGCTCGAATGAACGTCTGGATGAATGAGTGAATTTTCCCCTGCTATGTACACCCAGGAAATCTGCCTTCACTTATCATTACCTTTAAGTAGGAGGTGAAAGACAGGAGGGGGAGGGTGGGGGGGGGGGGGGGGAGACAGGGAGAGGGGAGGAGGAGGAGGAGGGGCTGGAGGTGTTGCCAGCGGTTACGGGAGGAGACAGAGGAGGAGGAGTGGCGATGGGAATGAGAACAAATGGGGAGAAGAGGAAGAGGATGGGCGGGGAACGGAAAGGTTTAAAATCGGAGGGGGGGGGGGGGGGGGCGGGGAGAGAAGGGGGCGGGGAGAGAAGGCGGCGGTGCAGGCGGAGGTAGACCCCCGCCCGCGGGGGGGGGGGGGGCTGATGGGGGAGGCAGGGGGGAGAGGATGGGCTGTCTAGCCCTGACACCTCTCAAAGAGCCCCTCATTCATCACGCGGAGGGCTGGGGGGCCGTCCCGACCGTAAATCACCGCGGATAAAGGGCGTAAAGAAAGGAGAGTTTGAAGGTAAGGGGTCTAAATCCCCCTCAGATGATCCCAGATAAACACCAGGAGAGACTTTTTGACAGTCCCTCGTTACCCGCGCCGACGCGACGGACTGTCAGCCCGCCTCCAAGCCCGTGCCGCGCCTCCCTCCGCCGGCTGGCGGCTAATATCCTCAATTACGCCGGCAATATGTTGCTGGGAAAATGAAAAGTTCCGGGGAGACATTCGCACAATTTAAAAGTTTTAATTTGACAGCTTGTGGTGTAATGATGAGTTGTGATGAGGGTGGGGGTGTACCCCTCGGTGTGTGTGTGTGTGTGTGTGTGTGTGTGTGTGTGTGTGTACGTGCGTGCGTGCTTGCGTGCGTGTGTGTGTGCGTGTGTGTGTGTGTGTGTGTGTGTGTGTGTGTGTGTCCGTGTGTGTGTGTCCGTGTCTATGTGTGCATGTGTGTGAGACAAATGACTGGGCCGAGAATGTTTTGTGTGGATGACGGGGAGATTTTCTGGATCAGATGTTAAGCAGCTAACGTTGTGTTTCCACTTCCGGTAGAAAAGGCAGAAGAAGGATACTTAGGCCTGCCTCCCTGGCAGCTTTCTAATTACGATCATCTCTACAATAAAAAACACAATCTAATAGCTTCTCGAGCACGGGTGAGCGGGAGACGTAGAGCGAGCATAAATATATATCTTCCTCCCTGCGGAACATTCCAACAGTTAGAAAAAATAGCGCCACTGATCTCGCTCAGCAATGTATTCTTGGCGGCGGAGAGATTTTGTTGGGCGCTCACCTTAATAGTATCCCCGTGTCTTTCACATCCCTCGGTTTCACGTGTAATGACAAACTAATGGCAGGGAGACGGTCCCGGCGTATATTATCCCATTCATCATCCTTCCGCGCGCTTGCTGCTCCTCAAAGATGGCGGCCGGACCCGTGCAGCCCTGGTATTTGCATGGAATGAGCAGCTGTCAGTCTGATATTGATGGCAGGGCTGTGATGGAGACGTAGAGGGCACTGGGCTGTCACGTGAAGGTTGATTTTCTCAAAGTACACGGCCCCTAAGGCACCTAGGCAGGTAATTGTCTTTTTTTCCCGCCCCCACCTTGGTCTTGCTCTCGCTTTCTCTCTATCGCTCTCTTTTGTATAGCTATGGAGAGATTATATCTCTATATATCTAGCTTCAACTTGGAGGATAAACTAATCTATCACTCCACATATCTCGGCCGCTACATCACCAAGTTACACCGCACTTTGTCAAAGGTAGTCCTGCAGGTGTGCCGCGCATTAACAAGCAGCCAAGCGTTCGGTGGCGGCACTAGCAGCTAGCGCTGGCGGGAGCTCTTGTGGTGTGGATAGCTGCTTGCACTGGCTAACAAAGCGCGGACCAGATATTGACGGAAAGATGCCACCAGGTCGCTTTTCAACCTGGAGCGCCCGTCCAAGATGGCGGGAGCTCTCGCGGCGTGGCAAGATTTGAGCATCAAGATGCGACGGGTTTGTTTTTCACCTAGAGCGCTAGCTGCTAGCGCTGGCGGGAGCTCTCGCGGCATGGCTAACAACAAGCGGACCAGACATGAACGTAAAGATCTGACCGGCGCTCAGTTTTTCACCTGGAGCGACTTTCAAAAAAAAAGGAAAGGGAAAAGCAGTTGAAGGTAGTCCACATCGCCGCGGCGCCCGGGTGTCAATCTCTCCTCGCTCGGCGTAATTGTCTTCTGGTCCGCTCGGCCACAATCAGGTCCGAGGGGGAGTCGATAGCCGCGGCCGGCCCCGTAATGACAGCACAGACACTTCCTGGTTCCCATTAACGGCTCTTTCTTGATAGATAAAAGTCCCAAATAATGGGCCGCGTGATGGAGTGAGAGCCGGATAACAAATTGGCCCTTTGAGATAACAACCCCCCTGTGAGCTGGAGGGAGGGGGAGAGAGAGGGAGGGAGGGGGAGAGAGAGGGAGGGAGGGAGAGAGAGAGAGAGAGAGAGAGAGAGAGGCAGTTGAGGTGGGGCAGAGAGAGATAGATAGGCAGTTGAGGAGGGGGAGAAGGAGACTGAGAGATAGACAGGCAGTTTGGGCGGGAGAGAGAGAGAGACATGGACATAGTAATAGACAGAGAGAGGTAGACCAGCAATTGGGAAGGGGGGTAAGAGAGAGAACATAGACAGTGAGACATAGACATAGAGGGGGACAAGAGCGACAGACAGATAGGAAGGTGTTTGGAGCTGGGGGGAGAGCGAGAAAGAGAGGGGCGAGAGCTCAATAGCCCTCCCCCCTCCAGCCCACCACGTCCTCGGCAGTGAGCAGCAGAGATTTGTAATGGTCTCCCTGCTCTTGACAAAGTGACCCAAATGGCAACCTTCATCCTTATTGGTTGAGTGAAAGGGCACGGTGGTAGGGCCGGGACAGAGATAAGTGAGGGCCTGTCCGCCGGTGTCGCCGACCGTCGCCACCTCCATCACGGAGCCGGGAGACGAACAAGCTGTCTGCGGCACGACAGGCTGCGTTCCACTCGACGCAGAGGAAAACAATGGCAGCCCGACAAATGGGAGCGACAAGTGGTACAAGCGCATCCACAATGGAGGCGTGGATGATCCACAGCGGGTGGAGCGCTGCAGACGGTGAGAGAGAGCGCGGGGGCGGGTTCAGCGTGAGGTGTCACACCCGATGGGCGGCGTGGGGCTCCGGAGGCAGAGCGGCTCGGCCGGCCACCGGAAGGTTGCTGGTTTGATCCCTGGAGTGTCGAGGTGTCCCTGAGCACGGCACCTAATTGCTCCCAACAAGCTGGCTGTCGCCTCGCGTGGCGGTGACACCGTGCCATCGGTGTAACACCCTGAAGTCGCTATGGTAACGCCAACGGTGACGCTATGGGTGCTGACTGTCGGACCGGATCGAATCCCGCTCCGCCGAATGCCGTGGCACCGTGGGATTGCAGAATGTGACTTGAATCAAATCAAAAAACGTGGCTTCAGGTATCATGAATAAAAGCAAGCGTCGTTAGCTTAGTTTGACACGGCGCCCCCCCCCCCCCCCCCCCCCACCCCCCCCAGAGGCAGCTCCGACGGCACAGACTTAGCGCTTAGCACCACCTTTTCTAGCGCCGTGTCGCTCAAACCCCAAAGTGGGGTTGTATGATTAACCGAACGGCTCGGCTTAACACTTAACACTCTGCTATGACAAACCCCCCCCCTTGCACCACACACCTATAACCCGTTTCAAAAGGCAGCCATTACGTTCAGACGGGTAGCTGCACGGGTGCCGTGGCTCTGCTGCTCTGGCGGCGTTGGAAGCCTTGCATTAGAGGAGGAGAAGCTGCCCAGGCGCGCTTGTTTCTATCGCCGCTAAGTGCTCTTTCAATGTGGCTAAACAGCGAAGAAAGGCTTCCCTCGCACAAGGCCGTGGGAGATTATACAACCTTGACTGTGTTTTATGTGCTAGTCTCCGCGGCCCTTTGTTTGTCAAACCCGCTCCGAAACGCGGGGAGAGAGATGTTTGGCGGGCAGTGCGCAGGGTGCTTTGGCTCAATAGATTTGCATGTGCGTGTGTGTGCATGTGTCTGTGTGTGTGTATGAGTGTGTGTTAGCGTGCTTGTGCATTAGCGAGTTTGTGTGCATGTGTTTCTTTGTGTTTGTGTGCGTGTGTGTGCGTGCATGCTTGTTTGTGGCAATATGTGTGTGTGTGTGTGTGTGTTTTTGTGTGTGTGCGCGTGTGTGTATCCTTTCATCCCACTCTCCTGGCAGCGTTCCTTCTCCCTCGTTCGATGACTACTCCCTTTCCTGGGTTCTGAGCGTGTGCACGACACACATTTGTTATTGTAAAGCCAAATGCCAGGCATTAGCGTCCTGGCAGTTATTAATCACACCACCTCGGTTCACTGAACTCCTGCCTTGAAATATGAGACTAATTTCTTCCCGTCGATCGGCATAAGAAAGCGCCAAACAACGACAACAACAACAACAACAACGTATTGAATGTTTTCTTGCTAAAGCTCTCTGTAATGCCTTTTTTTTGGCTGTTGTGTTTTTTCCTTTTTTTGATTAAAACTTCCATTACTCATTTTCATCGTTCTATCTTTCTATCAGTCCATCTCTCTATTGTTATATTGTTCTATCTTTCCATCTAAATCTATCTAACTATATATCGTTTTTTCTACCGTTCTATCTTTCTATCCATCTATTGTTCTACTTTTATTTTGTTCTATCTATGTATAGTTCTTGTTTTCTAATTATATATCGTTCTTTCTTTCGTTTATCTATGTTTCCGTTCTATCGTTCTATCATTCTATCAGTTGTCCTATCTATCTGTGTATTTATCGATTGTTGCATCCATCAATTGCTCTTTCAATCGCTCTATCATTCCATCTATCGGTCCTTCTATCCAAGCCTGTCTGTTGTTCTATCCATCTGTCATTGTCTCTATCTATCGTTCACACCCGCTCTCTCTCCAGCCCTGCTCTTCTGGAGGAAGACAAAAATTCAATAGCTGAAAAATGCAGGAGTCAAATTCCAAAACATGCAGGAGTCAAATTCAATGTCAACATTGATTTACATTTACATTTTCGGTTGTGCAATTTCCTTTTCTTTTTTTGTACTTGTTGTGGCTAATGAAAACAACAAAATTACAGTCGGATGGAATTGATCAGAGCTAACCTTTGAACAAATATAATCTCTTGACAAAGTAATTAATAACGTATGATATTGAACAAAAACAAAGGAGAAGCAAACTGCTTCTCTCGACAGAGACGGATGTTAACTTTCTTCAGGGCAATCACCCAAATGGCAACTAAAGGAATTTTCGAAACCATGTCAATCAGATTATTCACATTGTATGACTTTGTTGGAGCTTCAAATTAATTGCATCTAAGGAATGCAGGCGTGTGCTACCCCACAGCGAGCCTTTGAGCCTCTGGGTGTGATGCAAGCCCTGCTCCGAGCCCTACGGCGGGCTTGGAACCAGCGACTGAAAATAACTAGCTTGATGAAAGACCAACGAGAACACTCTTGTTATGCAGACAATTTCACTTTATGTTGTCAATAAATGTAAAAGGATGCAGTGTTAACCAAGGTCAAAGCTGGCACATGGTGCGAATTTAATTCACAAACACTTTTTGTAGTAGTAGCGCCTGGGCCTGCTCACTCCCTTTTTCGTTGCTCTTGTTTCTATTTGTGGTTATTTGGCAGGTGTTGAAAACACGCACACTCATGCACACACACACACACACACACACACACACACACACACACACACACACACACACACACACACACACACACACACACACACAAGGCACCGGTACACAAGGTAACTGAGATCGTCAAGCATTGCCGCTCCTCACAGAGCACAGGAAGGGAAGGTGGGGGACGAAAAGGAGGAGTGCATGGGGAAGGGCGCAGAGGTCGAGGGTCACCGCGGTCCTCCTCCACTCCTTAAACCTCCTGCGTGGTGTACTGTCCAACTCCCTGCCTAGTGTGGCAACTCCCCTCACCCCCCTCACCTGCCTCACCCCTCTCACCTGCCTCGCCCCTCTCACCTGCCTCACCCCTCTCACCTTTTCGCCCCTCTCCCCTGCCTCTGCCTCCCCTCCCCTCAACCTGCCTCCTTTGCCCTCGCCCCTCCCTCCCGCCCTCACCCCTCTGACCTTCCCTCCCCCCCTCACCCCTCCCTCTCCCACCTCCTCCCCCTCTGGCAGCAGTGAGTTCAGTGCAGCCTGCTCTCTGTGCTGGAGATAATGCCGGCCTCTCCCGCCCTACGCTGCTGATGTTTAATTCATGGCCCGGCGCCCCAGGGACCCGCGGAACAACAAGACACCCACCGCCCCACCACCTCCACTCCCATCCTTGTTCCCACCGCAGAAACACAACCGGGGAAATGTGGGAACGGGAGAGGGAGAAAGAGAGAGCGAGAGTGAGAGAGAGAGAGAATTGGAAAAAAGGGGAGCAGGATGTTGTCTTTGTGTTTCCGATCGGTGGAAGAAATGTCGGCCCTGGAGGAAACCCCCTAGAGCATGAGTCATTTGATGGAGAGAGAGAGAGGGAGAGGGGGAGAGAAAGAGAGAGGGAGAGCAACGCAGAGCAACGCAAAGGTGTTTGTGGTTGTTTGCGGCTGGGGGAAGGGGCGGGGGGGGGGGGGGGGGGGGGGGGGGGGGGGGCTGTACATAAACAGCTTTTGCCCGCTTATCCCCTTCTTGTTGGACGGCGAGGTAAGGCGATGGGAGGAAGTAAGCTGCCGGACACACTGGCACGCTGCCTCTTAATCACAGGCCTGATTAAGGGCTCTCTCCGAGGCATGGAGGAGGCTGGACCTCCGTCCCCGGGGTGAAGGTAAATTGGCTGGAAAGGAAGGGAAACAGGAATACAGGGCCCCGCCGGGGGAACCCGTGTTTGGGAGGTGTGAGTGTCTGCCGTGTTCTCTCGTTATTGACCTTCCTCCCGCCTTTGTTTCGCGGTTGATCCCCTCAGTGTGGCTGAGGGGGAGGAGGAGGCAGGGGTGAGGGCCTGGCGGGGTGAGGTTTCTTGGGCGTTGCCGGGGGCGAGTGAGTTCAGGATGTGAGGAGCTCCGGACTCGGGCGGACCGGGGGAGGCTCTGGGAAGCTTGAGGCCTTTATGTGCCCTGTTTGTGAGGAGCGTCTTTGGGGTGGGAGGACGGTTCCCAGTGTGTTGGTACAGGTGTACACTTTTTTTTAATTCACTCTGCATTTCACCCATCTTTTGCTCAGAGCTGGGAGCAGAAGGTGCAGGATCGGCCCCTGGGGACCCACCCCCAGGTGTGTGGTCCCTATGTAGACGCAGACGACACACAGCGGAAAATATGAGGGATGCAAAACAAACAGGAAATAAACTGCTTACACAAAGGATGCTAAAAACAATTAAACAAGAACTAGAGTGCATACACAAATACTGCCGTAGGCAAACGAATAATAATAATATGTCTTTAGTCTATTTTTGTAAACACAGACTGAAAGGTCCCCTCCGCCAGGGTTTGAACCAGGACCTTCTGGCAGGACGTTCTTTCTAACCACCACAGGGATAGGGTCTGGTGTGTGTGAGTACGGTCCTCAGGATGTGAGAATGATCCCTGGTGTGAGTAAGGTGTTGGTGGTGTGTGTGGACAGTACCCAGTATGTGAGTATGGCCTTCTTTGTGTGTCTCTGGTCCCCAGTTTGTAAGTGTGGTCCTCGGTGTGTGTGTATCGTATCCAGTTTATTGCTATGGTCTTCAGTGTGTATCTGGTCCCCAGTTTGTTGGTGTGGTCCGCAGTTCATTACTATGGTCTTCGGTGTGTGTATGTGCGTTCCCTAGTTTGTTAATCCAATCCAAATGTGAGTGGGTTTTCCTTCAGTGTAACTCTGCGCCCTTTTCCTGGGAAACCCTGCGTGTTTGACTCATTGTTCCATACATCCTCTCCTAATGGGTTAAAAAGGCTGCTGGTGCACAGCTGTTAATTCCCCGCGCCCAGTATAGACAGCCAATGTGGCGTTTATGGATTTATATCAACTAATAGGCCCAGGCTCTCCTCCGTGGCCCCTCCACCCCCTACCCCAGCACCTTGCCACTGGGCCGGCCGCTAACCCCTTCTCGGCGAGGGTGATATTATTCACGCTGCGTCCGTGGCACCGCCGTTAATGTAATGAGTCAGGCCGTTAATGTGATCCTGCCGGCGACACAAGGGGGGGGGGGGGGGAGGGGGATCCTTCAACCTGGGACGCCCCCGCCGCCGACTAGAGACACCCTCACCCCTACATAACTACCGGGGGATGTGTCAGCGCTGATTTATTTAGCCCTTGAACCCGCTTCCTGTCCAACCCTGATGGGGACGGCTGTCGGGGTTGGGGACGGCGGGGGGGGGGGGGGTTTGGGTTCGCGGAGGGCTGCCCGGACGGGAGGAGGGGAATATTAAAGGTTCTCGCCACCAGAGGCATTCAGGAGCAGCGTTCTTCGCCCTGGTCTTAAGGTGCTATTTCTTTAGGGACCACAGCGCGGATCAGGGGCTCAGAACGGCCAGGGCCGCAGCCACCAGACGGTCCCGTTTTGACCCGTGACCGGTACGGTGGCGCCCCGGCCCCCGTACCGGTCACGGGTCACTCATATCGCGCCATGCAGCCATCGCCCCCCTTTCCTCCCGTATCATCCCCACGACCCGGGAGGAAAGGAGGCGATGGCTGCATGCCGTGATATGAGTCCTCTCACGTCCCCCGTCCCCCCCCCTTGAGGAGGCGCGGGCCCCGCCAGACCCCGGCGCCACCCTCTATAATGAACAGATAAGGATTCATGCAATTTCAAACTGTCAGCCCCCCCGCCAGACGTGTTTGTCACCAGGAAGCTTATCGTCCTCGCCGTGATTTTATTTACATCCCGGCGATCCATCACGTCGTCCCCCCCCCAGTCCGTAAACAAGACGCCATGGTAACGGGCGGTGTGTTCTAAGCAGCCTTATTAAGTCGATCCATTTGCCGGCTGTAATTAACGTCTGCTTACGGCGCGGTTAATATCCGCGATGTAACCTGCGAAAGCACACAGTAATTATGTTGGGGGTTTGACTGGCACAGATCAGGGAGGCCCCCAGACGACCGGGGGGGGGGGGGGGGCTGTTTCTCCCTCGTGCGGACCACCAGGGACCACCTTATTGGTCCAGGTTTGGGGGGAGGGGGGCTGGGATGGGGGGGGGGCTGCCAAAGTTTTGTTTGTTTTTGTTGTTATTTATAAAGCTTTTTTATTTTATTTTTTGACATGATGTCATTACCATTTGTACTTTAACACACTCCCCCGGCCTTGGCGCCATAGCAACACACCAAACAAGAAAGAAGATTCTGATAAGGGTTAAGTCGGTCGGTAGGCCTAATGGTGAGGGTTTGAACCCCATAGCCTGTCTACCTGTAGGCAGCCTTGAGCAAGACACACTAACCCCTCCTTGCTGCCTTGATGACAAGCCTCTGAAAGCGTCCGCTAAACGTAGTAGAAAGCAAAGTTGTAGAAGCTATAGGAGGACACTCGGCTGAGGACGCTGAAGACAAAGGGCTGAAATTTGCAGGAGAGGACGACTGAACACGGTCCCATCCTGCATGTGGTTTAGATAGACTCGAGCACATGAGGAAAGTCAATGGGGACGGTGAATCCTAAACAGTGATCACCTGTGAATGTTGAACAGCGATCCCCCATCACCATCATGGTGACCTTTGAACGTGAAACATTGATAACTCATGATCGTCCGACAATGTACCCCCCCCCCCCCCCCCCCCCCCCCCCCCCCCCCCCCCTCTCCGTGCAGCACGTCTGAGGAGAACCGCAGGCCAGAGACACACCAACAACATAGTAGAAGTGGACATAGCAGCTCCAGAGAAGTTGAAGTCAATGTAGTTCTACATTATCATATATTTGTATCCTATGCAAAACCACCTTTCAGGTAGTCTGACTGGAGATACAATCTGCAGCTGTACAGCTGCCTGGAGATACAGTCTGCACATGTACAGGTGGCTTGAGATACAGTCTGCACATGTACAGGTGGCTTGAGATACAGTCTGCACATGTACAGGTGGCTGGCGATACAGTCTGTAGTAAACAAGCAGTGGGAGCTGAGGATTGCTGTGTGTTTTTTTGGTATGTCACGGCCTTCGATTTAACCATGCGTTTCATGTGCCTATCTAGATGGCGGTGCGATATAACGCCTCTGAAGTTTAATAATGATTATGCGTTTAGATATTGACATATCTCGTTACATCAGGGTTCTTCCGCTGCATGAAACCGTTCAGCGAGTAGGGGTATTTTTATCGCGTTGCACAATACTCCCGTTGGAACACGTTTTGAGATCGACTGAAGGATTATAACCACCGGCCGGTTGTACAACAGCTAATACTTCCTCATCCTTGTCGGTCTTGGTTCTGTGTGGGCGGGGCCCATGGGGAAGACCGGGCCCGTGCGTCCAGGTGTGCGTGTGTGTGTGGCCGTGGGCGGCGATGCTGAAGCCTCACTGTCTTAACCGCCTCGGAGAGGCGACACTCGCGCCGCTCCCACCGCTTACCCCCAGGCCGTGGTTAGCCTTTGTACTCGCCGTCCGTCCGTAATGATTCGGTGAAACGTCTCTTCATAAGGGTTGTCTAGACTGCGGTGGCCTCTGCGGTGGCGGCGCGGCGAGTGTGTGTGTGTGTGCGCGCGTGTGTGTGCTCACGGCCGGCTTCACGGAGATTAACTGCTGTGATAATATACTCTGTGTATAGATGTATGAACACAGCAGAGAGAGTGGAAACCGGCGCACTAAAGAGTGTGAAGCCCGCCGCCGGACTGACCCGGCGTTATCATGCACCCCGCGCGCTCGCGTGCGATTGAGACAAGGATTTAATTGGCTTCGTCGTCGCCGTGGCGATAGCGGGCCGTTGTTGACTTTTGATAAAAAAAAATAACAAGGTGACTGATATTGCGGCGATAAGCGAAAAGTAAAAAAAATCCTTACCCGACGACGCCGCCCGTCGCTGCGTCGCAGGTGACTCACCTTGTAAGCAATGACAGTCGCCGCAGTGGGCGCCGCGGGAGATAGCATCGGCGCTCTGTCTGCCTGCGTCGCCATAGGTTCATCACTGAGGGAGAGAGAGTGTCTGTTTGGCTTAGAAACCTCCAACACCCCCCCCCCCACCCCCCCCAAAGTTAAAAGAACCAAGAGAACACATGCATTTCGAGGTATCTCCGAGCCAGGTGATTCACAGCATGCCGTGTTAGGCGCTTTTATTTTGAAAGGGCACCTTTCAGGTTTTGTGGTTAATGGCAGCCTTGTTGTGTTAAGGATGGGGACAGAGTTTCGTCACCCTGTCGTTATCATAATCTGGATAACCTTCACATATGCATGGCGCACGTGGGGGAGGCGTGTGTGGAGGTCCACGTGTCTGTGTGTCCGTCTGTCTTTCTGTTTGTTTCTTGTCCGTCACATTGATGCATAATGTGCATGAAGTGCATATGCAGAAGAGTGTATGCACAGTAATGAGTTCCTGTAGTTAATGATGAATACATATAAATAATTATTAATACCTATATTTATTTATTCCTGATATGTTCCAACATGGGTGTGTTACAGACACACCCGTCCTGATAATAACTGATTCTAGATCAGTGATCAGTGATCTAGAATCATTCCTCACCACTGATTCCTGGTATAGAGAAATGTACGATAGGAGATCAAATAATATAGATCTTTTAAAATAAAATTAATATGAATATTGTTCAGTAAATACCAAATCAAGCTTGCTAGTATTTCCAAAAGAGTGTTGCCTTGCGCATTCATTGTAATGTTTACATTGATGTTTTTGTGTTCATTTGTGTTTGCTGAATAAACACAAACATAAGCTGTGCTGCCGACTCTTCCCAGACGAGCATTGTGTTCTTCCAGTAATAATTGTGCGTAAAGGGGGCGCTGGCACTCTTTCTGTATTTATTCTTAACCGTATGCGTATGAAAGGTCTTGATGACAGATTAGTGGTACATCTAAATTCAAAATACGGAGACCACAGATTCATTGAAAGTCCTGCTGAAGAAGTGAATGAAAGAGTGTAGTGGAGAGTGGATGTTTTTTCCCAGCAGTCGAGCTCTGCGTTTTAATGGACCTTTACTATTTGCAGAGGGCCAATATTTTGCCGGCGATGGTAAATTTAACCTTTTAGTGCCGGCACAGGCCAGCAACCACGGCTGCGATAGAGTGAGGCGTCGTGTATCATATGCTCATACGCCACTGTACGGTGACATCATCCCTCTGAGTTTAGAGCGTGTTGCTCTCACTTCACTGCGCACTTATCCTTGCTCGATTGCAAACATCACTACCTACATGTGACGCGGTTATTTAGCTTACATGTCGACAATGATTCCGATTTTAATCGTCGCTCGACGTGAAACGGGTTCGTAAGAGAGAGGTTGTTTTAGCTCTTCTGACATTCAAAAGAGAAGGGTTTCACTACATGCTAATCATATGTTGATAAAATATACAGCACTGGATGAGTTAATCCCAGGGAATTAATAACATGTCATCATATATTTATCTCATGGTTTGGGGTAAATGGAGTACTCAAAAACATTCAATCATGGGCATTTGAGGGCACATAGGAGGCACACACTTCTCGATGATACATCTCACTGCGTGCTTGTTGGGATTGAGTGAGCTTTAATCAAAGTGTTTATCAATTAAAAAATAGGTAACTATTAAGAACAGAGTATGCTTAGCAAATGTAATTAATCTCGCAACCTCTGAAGGACATTCACAATGCTATTTCAGGAATAGTGCACTGCAGGAAACTGTTTTTTTATTCTTTCCCGTTCAGCCCTATCTTTGGGTACGGATGAGCCTGGTGTGAATCCATTTTTAATGCAAATATGTTCCAGGTCTATATTCATCCAGAGACGCTCCGCCATTCATCGAATGGCAGCTGTTTCTTGGAACGCCGGATCAATGTGCAGAAGGGATTTCCCTTTGGAATATTTACATTCTTCTCTCTCTCTCTCTCTCTCTCTCTCTCTCTCTCTCTCTCTCTCTCTCTCTCTCTCTCTCTCTCTCCCTCCTCTCTCCCTCTCTCTGCAAAGGTCTGCAGATAATTGCTTGAAGGAGAGAAGTCCGGGAAGGTCAGCCAAGAAGCTCGCGGCGGGCGGGAAAGTGAACTCTGCAGGACTACAATTACCTGGCTGGCGTGAGGCGGCAGAACAGAGTGAATGACAGGTTGGAAATAATTCATATGAATCACGGGCTGTATTATGAATAACCACCTGCTAAGAGGACATAGCACCAGCAGTTATCCACGGGAATTGGCTCTGAATGCCCCCTCTCCATTGTCATTTGTCTCGCAATTACCCTAATTCTCCTGATAATATAGTCGCAAATTAACCTCCGCCAACAATCCTTCCTTATGGCAGTTCCCCGGACAAGGTTGAAGTTGACATGCCAGCAGAAATGGCAATTATATTTACATTAAGCGTCTGCAGTGCTTTCTAATGTACCCTTCGACGGGTTGGAGAGGTTCTTCTCCTCGCGCTCCCGTACTCTCTCCTCCCCCCGTCCTGTCCTCTCCGTGACCCGGGATATTTTCCTGTAAATTAACCGTTTACAGCAACACAAGCGAACTCTGCCGCGTTGCACTCCGAGGGCGACTCTCCGGGAACCAGACTTCGCTTCGATGGCTCACATGACTCACACCTTTTTGTTCCGGCTTTGTGAAGCTGGAAAAACAAACCACCTTTTTCTGCTTTTCTGGGTTTCTTTCTCTTGAAAGAAACTCTTGTTCAAAAAATAAAACAAAACGAATAATTGTCAAAAAGAAAGCGAACATCGATGAACAAAGGCGACGACTTCACTCCACGAACACCAACTTAACTTCCTAATGATTCCCCTATCCTTTGTCCAAAGAAACCCTGTTCCCTTCCTTCCCCCCCCCCCCCTCCCCCCTCCTTCTGTTTCGCAGTTTGCTTGGGGGCAAGGTAGGAAAAAGGTGGTTGTTAATTGGTTGCAGAATAAAGGCGAGACTATTAATGGGAGGCAATCATAGTTTGGTTTAATGACTGCCTCGTAGGTCTAGACGTTTGACGGACGTCCACGTCGCTGAAGGACACAGGGCCAACTGCTTCTTACTCTTAACTTTAACAACACGCCGGTGAAGGACACAGCGTGACATGCTCTTTTTGTAACAGGTTGATATAAACAGCGGCCTTGGCGGCGGCCTCCATATTGTTTCTCCTGTCCGTTGGGCTGTGGTCACCGGTCACTGCGGTGAGTCAAGGATGAGTCCGGTAGATGCTGCCATAACTGCAGAAGTATTCCACGATGCGGCGTGCAAGACTCTCACCCCAATACAGAGAAGTATCTCTGGTATTTGTTAGTCCGCGCTCCTGTCAGGGTAAAGTGAACGGTACGCTTTTGTCCGCAGCTCGGCTTCACATTAACAGATCAGGGATCGCGTAGTGTTTTCTTTTCATGGAAATATCACATAATTTCAAAACTGGCCTCTCCGGTTTTCCTTTCACTTTCTGCTCTCTCTCTCTCTCTCTCTCTCTCTCTCTCTCTCTCTCCCTCCCTCTCTCTCTCTCTCCTTTTCACCGCCTAATGGATTTCTGGGGGCTTCGGCCTTCGCTGCTAAGAAATGCACCAAGAAAGAAAAACAAACTCACCACACAGTAGGCCGGAGAGAGGAGTAGGCAGCAGGCGAGTTGGAACCTACGGCGGTTTAGACGACGTTGGGAGTTCATTGCACTGACCTTTACACGTCTCTGTCTGCGCGAAAGGGCAACGTCAACATGCTCAGATTGGATTCTCGACCCTCTCAGCGCCTCTACCTGTGGACGGCAGGGACGCGCCGGGGCCTGGTGGCTGCCGGCGGCAGCGCGTTGACGCGAAGGCTGAGCACGCAGCGAGAACACACACACACTGTTTAACACAGGAGGCTTCCATCCAGCTCACACAGTGTTGGGGAGCGGCTGGAGTATTAGACGTAGGTCGCCTGCCAGCTGTACGTAATGAATCACGGAATGTCCAAACAGTTGGTTGAGTGTCACTTTACTTGGGTACTTTCGTTATACACATGTGTATCTGTCGTAAAGCTGTGCGTCTATCGTAAACAGGTGTGATACCGCTTGCATTGTTACCTCACTGTCGTGCACGTTATAGTCACAGCGATACTATGACAAACATGGTTTGTAGCTGACCTGTAGGCATCCATGAGCAGGACAGCCTGACCACTCCCTGCTCCTTGATGACCTGTATCTAAAGATCTTGGTTGTTTGGGTTTAAAATTGACTCAATAGGCATACACTGAATAGGAGGTGCTGAGATATTTAGAGTATGCTGCTGTCCCCTCTTACCCTGACACCCCTTCTACGTATTAGTAGCTCTTGGGGCAGGTGGTCCCCCAGCTATGGGTCTCTCTCTCCATTGGATTGAACGATTACACACATCCTGTACCTTTAGCATTAGAAGAAAATGAATACAAATTGTTTTACAAACAGTTTAGTAATCAGGCAGACAATTCTATCCAGAAGGATTTACAATGAAGTCAGACAGATATCGTTAAAGCCAGGATAGGGAATTGATTGAAGAAGCATTTGTTGTAATATCTGTTGAAAACTCCTTACAAGCCGACAACAATCAATACATCAAATGCTCTGGCCAACAAAAAGAGAGAGCTGATATCTGTGGCTGTTGCGGTCCTGTTATATGCTTGTTCGATCATTTCTTGACCCGAATGATGTTTGGATAACTTGCCTGTCTGTCTTCCTAGTAGTATTGATTGGTTACTTTCGAAATCAAACTTACGCTGGCTGGTTTCTCCAAATTGCCTACCTTAGCTAACAAGTAAGGAGTTTCTCTGTTCGTTCAAGCCATGAAAAGAAAGTTCCCATTAGTGTTTTTCCACGGAGAGATATTCAGACCGAAGAAAACATGTATAATGCTGTTGTCCTGGAATGTGTTGAGGCGTGGGCGTCTTCCAAAGATAAATACAAATAATATAATTGAATTCCTGAACTCAGAGAGGCGAAGAGGTGAGCGGCCATCTGAGGAAAAAACACAATAACCACGCTACGCTAGCACTTGCAAAGTGGTCCGTTCCTTGTGGAGCTCTTTCATGCACGCCGTCTACCCGTTCCGACGCACTATACTGGCATTTTGTTTTCATGTTATATTAAAAACATTCAAGTGTGTTTGGGAGGCTCGGCGGCCTCTCCAACGTCCTCTAGACTGTTGACCTTCACGCGGAGCGGGGGTGAGTTTATATTATATACATGCGCTGCTACGATGCTATTAACAACCCGCTAACAAAGCCGCGCCGCGCTAGCCTCGGGCGCCGCTGGCTGGCGTTTGGCACAGCGTGTCTGCTCCGGCTCCAGCTCCGGCTCCAGATTATTATTATTTTTTTTTATTTCATACCCTTCTCTTCTCGTTTAATACGTGGCGAAAAAAAAAAAGGGAGGAATTAACATAAGGGGCCACATCATAAAAGCTTAATAACAGAGCTAATAGAATTACATTACCGTGATTAAGTAAAGGTTGAAAAGGTGATCTGTTTCATTGATCATAAATGCATTCAGACTTTTTAATTTAATTTAACTGTGCTAAAAATCCACAGTTAAGGAGCATCCTATTAGCGGCAAGAGCGTCCGTTAGCCAAGGATTAATTATCGGATAATTATCGGCGGGATGTTAACACTAGCAGGGGGTGAAGGGGTGATGAAGGGTGGCCGTCCGGACTCCGAGCTTTGGCACAGCGGACCGTCCAACCTCTCGCACCCGCACCCCCTCTCTACCCCGTAGCCTGTCCTTCAGCAAGCGCCCCCCCCCCCATCTACTCTTGTTCAACCTCGTGTTCGACCTACCAAGACTCTCTCATGTGCCCCCCCCCCCTTTTGCGTGACCTCCATTGGCTCCCTATAGTAGCTTGCATCAAATTCAAGATGGTACTGGCCCACAAGGCAGTCAATGGGACTGCCCCTGCCTACCTCCAAGCGTTGGCCAGACCGCACACCACAGCTGGATGCTGTGTTACTTTGTTATTTACGGGGAACGGGTTAAACTAGCGATTGTTAGTACTTGACACTTGTTCCCCGTTCTATGAACATCCTTACCTACTACCGACAGCGATATATCGATGTTTCTCTTACTTCTGATAAATGTACTTATTGTGAGTCGCTTTGGATAAAAGTGTCTGCTAAATGCCCTAAATGTAATGCAACTTTACTCTTTCATCCGGAACTTGGGGATTGAATCAAGCACCTTCTGACATGCAGGCCGATTCACGGGGCCCTTAATTAAAAACCCGGTGAATTGTTGCGGATAATGAACGGCTGATGTATTCCCAGGATAATGTGGTCGGTTTGTCATGCACACGCAAACTCATGTCGTTGGGCCAAACATCATCATCACGCGCCAACCAACGCCGCGGTCGTCACCAGAGGCCACGGAGAGTTTTGCCAAAACAGCCGCGGCGCCGAAATGAAATATGAACTTCGGGCGCCGATCCCTCGTAGTCCAATCATTTGCATACGGCGCGTGAGATTGAAACGAGGGGGAAGAAAAAAAATAAGGAAAAAAGTTGCCATGCCAACCTAATATGGTTTGCCAGCTGCTGGGAGCAGAGTGATGATAATGGCGGTGTCAAGTTTGACAAGGTAGGAAAAGCAATACTGTTGTTCCCCATATTTCAAAATCTCATTTGGCTTTTGTCTCTTGGCTAACGCCAAGCTGTCAGGCTAACCATGTAATTCAAAGCGAGTCACCTGTTAGCGCGTACATCGTTCTGTCTGCCACTCCCCGCTCCCAACAAAGGGAGTGCGCTATACGTTGTGACTCAAACACATGCACACACAGACACACACACACACACACACACACAGAAATATGCACACACAAACCACAGGGATCAAATAACTTTTGAATTAGTTCAACATGGATACATGTGAGTGTAGTGTACATACAGACGCTCATGAATGCACACACATCTACACAAACAGACAAACACAATCACACACACACACACACACACACACACACACACACACACACACACACACACATACACACACACACACACACACACACACACACACACACACACATCTACACAAACAGACAAACACAATCACACACACACACACACACACACACACACACACACACACACACACACACACACATACACACACACACACACACACACACACACACACACACACACACACACACACACATACACACAGACACACAGACACACACACACACACACACACACACACACACACACACACACACACACAGAGTTCTCAAATCTCTTTTGAAAAACATCAACATGATACATGCGAGTAGTGTACATACAGACACTGGTACACGCGCACACAACCGCACGCACACAGACACACACACACACACACACAATCACACACACACACAGTGCTCAAATTACATCAAAATGAATACATGCGCGTGTTGTGTACATACAGAAACTCATGCACACACACCCATCCACACCCACTCACAAACACACAGACAAACACACACACACACACACACACACACACACACACACACACACACACACACACACACACACACAACATCGTGCCCAGCTGTGTTGCTGGGCATTGGCCTGCAGGGGGTGTGACGGGGGGGCTGTAGGGGCGAGCGGGGCTGACTGGTGAGTGATGTGTTGATAGTCTCACCACTGTTGGCCACAATGGCCGCCCCTCCTGCTGGTGGGGATGGAATGGCTGTCAGGATGCAGGAAATTGAATCCGGTCAATATTGCACTTCGCATGCATCTGGCGCATTGTGAAGAGCCTATCTTGATGGCAGTAAACGCACACGCACGCAGACATACACACCCCCTGCGCGCACACTCAAACGCACACGCAGACAATGCGTTATCCTGAATGCTGGAAAATTAAAGGACAACTCATCACTCACATTTTTATGGGTTGGGAGATACCAGATTTATCTCTTTGATTGTCTCCAGGCCTCCGGTTCTCGGGATGTTTAAAAGCTGCCATGGCAGCGTCTGATTGGACATCAAATGTTCCTGGCTACCGTCACAGAGATCAGAAGAAGGAAGTTGGACTGACAGAGTCCGTCCTGCTCTATAAATAGGGCCTTTTCTTTCAGCCCTTGAGGCGGTGTAGGTATTATTATTGAGCGCAGTCAAGAGAGAGCAGAAAAAAAATAAAAAAACGTAATAAAGATTTTTACTTTTCATTCAAAATCATTTTAAAATAAAATAAGAGACCCAGAAAACATTCCCGCCGTCGCTGTTTCCCTTCTCCGTACGTTTCGCCTTCATTAATGACTGACGTATCGTTCGACCAATCAGGGATGAGATAACCTGAAAGGTCGGGAATTAGCCGGAAGCGACCTGCAATCAAAATGGTCTCATGCATACACAGGAAGGCAGGCGCAGTCAACCTGAAGAGTTATCCTCCCAGCGCACTTCACTCACCAGCGGCTGACGGATAGCTGTGGCATTTCTAACAGATTACACTCAAATTAGAACCATTAACCGTAACACTTCTAGGAGACCCCTGGTTATAATAATATCCATAAGATCATACAATCAAAGCCATACCATATTGGAATCCATAGCCGTGGCCAATTCATTAAATATATTATAATAAATGCCACACTTTTATCCATAGCGTCTTGCACACATGCTGAGCTTGGATAGCCCCGGGGGGGAACGGCGCCATTAAATCCCTTGTTAAATGCGTCTCTGTTCCGTGTGTTCCCAGTTTTAGATTGTATTTTTACAATGGCTTCGTGTCCACCACTCCTGGCGAATTTGTCACAAAAAAAGTTCTCCATCGTTTCAAACCGAGTGGCTGAACACAACACCATCATACATCGGTCTCCGCCGCGTTCCCTGCGATGAGTATTGGCCACGGGTTCAACGAGAGTAACGCAGTCTGTCTCGCTCCGAAGGCAGCGCGGAGCCACCCCGTTTCAAGAATAAACCCAACCCAGATCGCTCCAATCCTCAGGATTGCCATTTTCATCTCCACAGCCTTGTTCAAGTACCACTGTTGTTGTCTCCCTCCCCTCCCCTCCTCTCCACCAGCCTATTTCCATCCCCTCCCCCCTCCCCGCTCGCTCCTCCACCGAGCGAGGGATACGACCACACAAAGCGGTCGTTTAGGCATAAAGGGATCAGCCTCCTTGTTCCGGGCCCCGGCACGTGGAGGGGAATTACCTTGTGGAGTGGAGTGGTGCTCTGAGCGCCGACAACCTGCTGCCGCTCCTCCTCCAGCGCCGTCCCCACCGACGCCACCCTCATTTTCATCAGCGCTCTTGTTTCCCCCGGCGGCGAGGCAGCAGGCGGTCCCAAGCCACGAGCGAGCCTCGTCCCGCTGAGAGCCAGCTACCGCCACCACCACCACCACCTCCCCCCCCCCCACCGCCACCACCACCTCCCCCATCGCCCACACCACCACCTCCTCCCCCACCACCACCTCCTCCCCCACCACCACCACCACCTCCTCCCCCACCGCCACCACCACCACCTCCCCTACCACCACCACCACCTCCTCCCCACCACCACCACCACCACCTCCCCAACCACCGCCACCACCGCCACCACCACCACCACCACCGCCCTCCTCACCAAGCCATCGACCCTCCTTCATCACCAACACCCCCCCCCCCCCCACTCTCCTCCTTCACCTCCACCCTTCTCCTCTCCCAGTCATCCTTCCCCCCGTCCCACCCTGCTCCTTCACCCCCCGTCCTTCACCTACACCCCTATCCCCCCCACCCCTGGCTTGGTCTCCTCCACAACCACCTCCCCGTCCCTGTGGCGCCACACAGAGGCGGAGGAGCCCCCCCCCCCTCCCCGCTCTGTTTAAGATGCAGGGGAGGGTCTCGGAGGGTCAAGCGGGTCGAGCACATCAATCTGCTCCCCTAACCCCTCCCGGCCTCCGCACTGCACCCCCCGCGCGCGCTTAATCACTGCCACTAATTAGTGCTAATTACTCACCGCCGCCCAGGAGAAAAGACCCCCACTCCCTGCTTCCCCCTCGTCTGTGGCACACGCTTGTTCCCCTGTCTCCCCCCGTCTCCCCCAAACAGTCCCCCCCCACTGTTTGGCATTCCTCCGGTCTAAAAGGATGGAGAGTAGGGGTGAGGGGTTTATGTATGGTCAATGGTAAATGGACTGCATTTTTATAGCACTTTCCTAACCAGGGGCCACTCAAAGTGCAACATTCATCCATTCATGAACACATTCACAGACAGCGACGTCGGTGTCATCCATACAAGGCGAGCAGTTAGGGTGAGTTACCTTGCTCAGGGACACCTCGACACATCGAACTTGCAACCTTCCGGTTACCAGCCAACTTGCTCTACCTCCTGAGCCACATTCCGCCCGTCTATACTATATATATATATATATATATATATATATATATATACTGAATATATATATATATATATATATATATATATATATATGAAGTTGTACTATTGCGTAGTGTGAGAAGGTGAAATCCTCCCCCTTCTCACTGTCTCGCATTGGAGCTATTGTTATTATTATATTGTGTGTTTGTGTATATATATATTAGATTGGGCTGGTGGAAGTTAGTCTTCCGTCCCGGTAGGGGGCAGTATAGTAATAGTAAAATAGCTTTAGGTGAAGAATGTTCCCCCCCCCCCTACTAATGGTCTGGCCCATACGGCCTTGATTGGGCCAATTGGCATTTCCCTATTTAAGGGCTGCTTATTTGGTGTTAGAGAGGCTGAGGGTAGGTGCTGGCTTGATGTGAGGCCAGTACTAGTAACGCTATGCTAGATTCATGTTAGGCTATGCTATGTTATATTTTCTTAGTTTATGTTTGCTGACGGATGCAGTCATTTCCTTTTCATTTTGAAACATTGCTAGATTTTTGTGTGAATGTTTTGGAGACATTAAAACTTCACTTTTCTTAGTCGTCAGTCCATTGCCCTCATTTTTGCCCACACTCGCGATACCCAGTTGCCCGTATCCCAGATACGTGGGGCGACCACGCCGGTCCCTCACACGTAGCTTGGTCATTTTAGTGTTGATTCTGTGAATGTCTCAGTGACTGAGCCCTTCAGTGGATCTGTGTTGGATGGTTTCTCATCGGTTTCCTCCTTCCCAGGGCTGGCGGGCTCTGTCTGAGTCATCGGGGTCAATGAGCCAGCGCTGCTTTCTCCCTCATCATTTTCCTATTTCTCCAGCTCTCCTTCTCCCACTCCTTCTCTTCTCCTCATTAATTGCGCCGCCACAGCCCACGTAATCTCACCGCCATCGGTCACGTTTCGCTGGATTTCCTTCTTCCAGGAATTTGTTATTCTTTAATAGATTACATTTGCTTCCATTTGCTGTGTATCGATCGTTCGGCCTGTTGTGGTTTGCCGGCCGAGGATTAAAAAAAAAAAAAAATTCTCAGAAAAGTTTGAGCAGTAAGGGCTGGGAGGGAGAAGAACGAAGGGAGGAGAAAAAAAACGCACTTCATCTAATTTGTTAATATTGAGCGAGCTGAGGAGGACCCGGGAAGACTGATGATACCGGTACGGTCTGCAAGTGAAGCCTGACGAGAGCTAATTTTATGAAAGCGTCTCTTGTTTCCAGAAGCACATTAAAGCATTAGAGATCTGTGGACGCGCGGCAGCTGCGGCGATGCTAGGGAGAAGCTGTTATCTTCCCGGGTCGTGACGCTAAAAAGCCCTAATCCCATCCATCACGGTTTTCAGGGGAAGGATACACTCCTGGTGATATCTGAGAGCCAGCATCTGGACCGTTGACCTGGCCGCCTCATGACACAACTTCACTGATCTGAATGAGTAAATACAGATTGAACCGTCTCTCAGACACATCTGACCATCAGGCCATGAGTGCTTGTTAGTGACACCTGTGTTGTGTTGTGTTATGATCTGACAAGCTAAGCTATGTCATGCTATGCTATGAAATGCAATGCTATGGGATGTTATACCCTAAAATGTTAGGCCGGTAGTGTCCAACTAAAACACTTAGAGGCAATATTCAAATTAGGGATGTCCCGATCCGATATTTGGATCGGATCGGCCGCCGATATTAGCAAAAAAATGCATATCAATATCGGATCGGCCTGCACGGGAAAATCCCGATCCGGACTCCCGATCCAGTTTGTTTTCAAAACTCCGGTCCGTTTTTGAGCGCACCAATGTAGGTAATCCATTCCAGTTTTTTTCAGCTTTTCCCCCCAAATCCGGTCCGCGTTGTTCAGCACACCTATCGCACACCTAGTGACCTGTCCAGCATCCCACTTGTCTGTGCATGTCCCACTAAGGATTTAAAGTTATCGATAAAAATGCCAATTCAGTGTGTGTGTGGTAATTTGACTATTTTCTACTCAGGTTTTGTGTGTGTTGCTTTTATATCTAATGTTATATTGTTTACACTCTTGTTGTTCAAGAACAGAGCACTGATGCCAATTCAGTGTGTGTGTGGTAATTTGACTATTATTTTGTCTATTTTGTGTTTATTTAACCCTGAATAAACAGGTCAGCTTCTCATTACCAACTATTGTGGATTATTCAAACTAACCTAATTAAGGTGGCTAGTTGTTCTTAAGAGTAAAACCCTTTTCAACATGAGTAGTACAAAAAAATAAGTAAATATCTCTAATCTTTAATACATGCTTGGATCGGCCGGTATCGGTATCGGCCGATGCTAAAAGCTACAATATCGGTATCGGATCGGAAGTGCAAAAAGCTGGATCGGGACATCCCTAATTCAAATCGTATGACAACTTTGACCCTATATTTATACTCTAGTACTAATTAAATCCACAGGAGTTGATGCACTAAGTCTAAATATTTTTAAAGGTAAAATATGTTACAAAATGAATTGTTTGTCATCATAAAAAGACTATGATATGTCATCATAGATTAACGTGAGAAAAATGCTCATGTCAAAACAGTTGTTTCTCTTACAGCAATGCACACGGAATGCTCTCCTTTGCAATGCCTTTTCAAGGGTCGGAGCATTTGTTTTTGTTTCTGTGAGTTTGTGTTCACTGTGTTCACTATTCTGTTGCCTCGTATGAAACCTATTGGCACACAAAAACAAGTGTGCTGCAGCTATGGAAGCGAACAAACAAACTGGACCAACTGAGGCTGTACTCGTTTCCGACCCATAAAGGCCTCGTCCTCTCGAAAAGCTCCATGACCTGAGCTGTGCTAAAACACAGGGAAAACTGTATTTAGAAGAGTTGCGTTTAGAAGATTGAGAAAGCCTAGAGCCTAGGAAGATTTCAAGACGAATGCAACATAAGCCTGTTTGTAAATTGCAAAGAATTAATCAATTGCAAACGTATAAACGTATTAGCTTATCAACTTAAAGCTTGTTGTCGCTTGGCAGTTGTCCAATTAGAATAGTTGCACCCGCCCAAAAATATTAATTTGTGTTCGCTGACCTCGCTCGTGTTCATTTGGTGTACTCAACCTGGTAACCCACGTGAGCTTGGGGTCTGGAGAGGGGATGGGCAGAGTCATTGCTCTCCAGTATTGTGAAGTTGGGTGCTGCCCATTTGAATCACTAGTGTCAATGTTAAATATTCTACTTTTAACCAAGAAATAAATGACCAACTTTGAAGGGATGACATGAAACAGTCCCTCTTGTATACTCTAGACTTGAGTATATTGTATACTCAATATTTGAGTCAGTGTGCAACATGACTTCAACCACTTAATCAAATATACTCATCTTTTGACCAGGTGCTCTGTGCATACAGCTTTGATTTCTCTAAAGATCTGTCTGGAAACTTTTGAAAAAACGATGTTTGCCATTTCGCAGCCTGAGGTGCATTTTCTAGGACCCTCTCTATTAGTTGTATATTAGTTATTAGTTTGAGCGGCAATTTGAGAGAATTCCCGTGGCTGCCTCTCCAGCTGGTGCTTTGGTTAACAACATCGCTGATGGAAAACCAGGAGTCTGACCGAATGCTCTTCGGTCGGACTTATACAAAGTAAACGCTGATCGTCGTCGTCGAGGTATGCATCGTTGGATATAGTGCGCAGCGCGCCTGCGTGTCGGCGTGAGAGGGAGGGAGGTGCATCCACCTATAGCAACCCGTTTGCAGTGCATGCTGGGACTTGTAGTGCGCATACATGGCAAGAGTTAGAGTTGCAGGACTACGTCTATCGAAAACACAAATTATTGTGCGGGCCTGATTTGGCCTAAGGGCCTTATGTTTGACACCTTTGTGCTAGGCAGTGAAATGCAATGCAAGGGTATGTTCTGGTGTTTCAGTTTGTGATGTACTACATTATTTTAAGTGGCAAGCAACACACACATTGTGGTATAAAGACTCCCTATCGAGCTACCATATTGCTCCAGATCCATAACACGGTCAACAGCAACTAGATGCTTAAGCAACGCATGAGTCGATTCACAATGTAGAGTCTTATCGACTGCCAAATCCAAATATTGTATTGCATAAATAGCTTGAATCAACCCTCCGAATCTAATCCCTTTGTTGCTGCTCAAATTGAACCTTTATTTTCCGTTATTTTTTCTGTGGAAGCGATTCTCTCTGGTTTTTAATTGGCCACATTCCTTGCAGCATAACCCACTTCTTCAATTAGCGGCAGACTTCCTCTGTTCATTCAGCTCCACTGAAGGCTAGCAACGCGGCAGTGGTGGAGGAATATCATCAACAACTCGGCTCTATTGATGGGTTTTAAGTGCCGTCGGCTACCAAACAGGGCAAACGAGTGTGTGTTAAAGAGGTCAGGTGGTGTTTTAAGGTGCACTGTGTAGGATGTAGTGGCATTCTGCTCTTAGGTCACAGATGTGAAACCAACTGAATACCCCCTGCCTTCCTCACCTCCTCTCACATCTCCCTTTCCAACAACGTAGAAATGGTAATGCTGACTTGCTGTGGCCTGAACGCTGCCAGTATATCCAAAATCATCACAGTCTTTTACTACAACAGGGGAAAGAAGCCAGTTGTCACTGTTTTTTTGGTTGGTAAATCTATAGGTTAAAGCTTTCAAGTAAGAGTGATGATGATTATTAAAAATTATAAACACATCCTGGCGGCCTGACTGTGGAAACATGGCAAGGTTCCCCAGGTTTTGGGAAAAACAATGATTCTTATATCCATCGGATTATACACTAATTATAACATATGTTTGAATATTATATTCAATTTCTGTTACATCCGTTCCACCAGATGCAACTGAATCCTACACAGTTTACCTTTAATCTGCTGAAGAAAATAAAATAGGTTCGATGAAAAAGTACGCTGCCTGTAAGAGAATTGCCTTCATGCCTGTAATGGCTTGTGACATTCATTCAACCCGCGGTATTTTTGACTTTGGCTGTGTGAAGGACAGGTTGATATATTACTCCTTTGTTTACCCAGGCGCATGAATTATATGTGTGTTTACCCAACAGACTTGTAATTATCTTTCATACAATTTCTGACACTTTTTCATTTTTTTAGAGGACCCTCTCACTTTCAAACAAAACCTTCCCCCTCCATCGGCGTCTGGCGCTATAGAATTGGGGCAAGGACCGAAAAAACCCAGACGGCCTGTGCCAAATTTTTTGATTTCAAAAGGCATTCTTTGCTCTTTTGAAAATCTGCAATTGGCAAACAAAGCAGTGTGAAGCATGCCAAATGGGTACTTTGTCTGTGGGGGGAATCTTCCACGGGCTACGTCTGCACGCCGCCGCTTGCATTGTGTATTGTTTAGCTTCTTTCCCCCTCCTTCCGAGCCTAAAAATACTTCCGTGTAATGGAGGAGCAATGGGTGTCCTGAGAAGATAACTCATCTGTTATGTTGTCAGCATGAAGCCTGGAGGCCAGGGGGCAGCATGTACAGATGTTACTAATGTCTCCAGAAAGAGTCAGCGCTGTGGGAGCGCTGGAACATCCACCAGGCCACTCCGCTCTGCTTTAGTACCCATCACTCGCGTCCTTTTGTATCCCTCTTGGCAAGTTAAGTTAAGTTAACCTTTATTGTTCCTTTTTGGGGGAAATTTGTTCTCTGCTTTTGACCCATCCGGGAGGGTGGACTGCCCAAGTACCTGGCTCTTGTTTAGACCCTGGTACCCATACTGGTGCCCAGTTCTGGTACCCGTCACTGGTACCCCTTCGTTTCCCTCTTAGGTTACCTGCCCTCGTACCTTGTTCTTGTTCACAACCCTGGTATCTATACTGGTGCCCGTCTATGGTACCATTTCTAGTACCGGTCTATGGTACCATCTCTGGTACCCATCTCTAGTACCCGTCTATGGTACCATCTCTAGTACCTATCTATGGTACCATCTCTGGTACCCATCTCTAGTACCCGTCTATGGTACCCGTCTATGGTACCATCTCTAGTACCCGTCTATGGTACCATCTCTGGAACCCGTCTATGGTACCATCTCTAGTACCCGTCTATGGTACCCGTCTATGGTACCTTTCTTTGGTACCCGTCTCCGGGCACACCCCCGCTAGCCGTCTACGGTACCCGTCTATGTTACCATCTCTAATACCTGTCTATGGTACCTGTCTATGGTACCCTCTCTTAGACCGGGCTCTGTTTGCCTCGGTAAGCTTGAGGCATCACTACTGCCTGATGTGACAGAAAGAGAGGAAGGAAAAAAACGAAATCCGCCACAACAACAGAAAGCGTTAGACTGTAATCTGCCTCTCGACCGGCTGCTAATAGGCCTCTTGTTCTGCTCCCCCTCGCTGTTCCTCTGCCGGCCCAATTTGTGGGCGAGTATAAATACACACCTTGTTAGGGGCCCAGCTAAAGGCCATTCTTATTCATTAGGCCGGCCCGCCGCGCGCCCGGACACTGCCACCGCCGTGGGGACGCGGCTGGGGCGGGGGGGGGGGGGGGGTGGGGGGTGTCGCAGAAGACTGCGGCGTGACATCTGTTGGCATAATGTCACATCCATGGGGGTCGGCGGGGTCTGATTTATACCACCGCGTGTTTTAAGCGTGTGTCTTAAGGTAATTGCTGGAGTGGCGGCGAGGGGGTGATAGGGGACATGGGGGGTGGGCGGGGGTGCGCAGCCGTTAATTGCACCTTCCTCTGATCGGCGGTGAAGTCTGAAGCGGCGTGAGGCGGGGACCCCCGTGCCGCGGCCCCCCTGCGAGGGGGGCGGGTGGGGTCGATGACTCCAGCGCTTGCACAACCACTTAGCGTTGCTTTGGTTTCTGGGTCGGGGAGCCGCACTCGCTGCTCGGCCCGCGCGGGTTGCCACTTCCTGCCGAGTTGTTAGCTCTGGCGGCGGCCCACCTACGGTGGCACCGCGGTGAGATGGCTGGATTGGGTCTGTCTGCGCACACGCAAGATCGGTGTGTGACGTGGGACCCTCGGTGGCGAGGGGAAGGTTTGCACGCCAAATTGCCAGAGAGAGAGAGAGCGAGAGTGTAGAGGGGGAGGCGGGTGGAGGGGAGTGTGTTAGTGTGCACAATTAAAGGCAGATGTTTTCACGTAGCATCGATCGGCATAATTACTTTCTGTACAAATAGACTATTAGGGCAGATCGGGAGTCTGGGTGGAGCTCCGAACTATGAATTATTGATCACCCGGATAGAGAAGACACAGTTTGGGGAGAGAGCTGGAAAATGAAAGGAGATCTAAGGGAAGCTAACCAGGGTAAAACAGGGAAGCATTACAGTTTGGTACAATCAAGGTTTAACAGGAACAGCAACTGCGCTGAGGAGATTGCATTTACATATACTACAGTTTAAGGGTGTGTGTTTGTGCGTGTGCGTGTGTGTTTGTGTCGTAAGGATTAGAGAGAAGAGGCAGGTCTAGAATTGGAGAGGAGCTGATGGATAGGAGAGTAGGAGTTAGGATAGGAGAGTAGGTTTTTTGAGAGGAGAAGAGGTAGGAAAGGAGGTGTAACGAAAGGGGAAGTAGAGGAGGTGTGGAGATAGGAGTGGAAGTGAGGATATAGGAGAGGGTTGTAATGAAAGTAGAGGAAGTGAGGAGATAGGAGAGGAGGTGAGGAGGTAGCAGAGGAGATATTAGAGGAGGTGTAATGAAAAGAGAGGAGGTGAAGGGATAGGAGAGGTGGTGTAATGAGAGGAGAGTAGAGAAGTTAAGGAGATAGGAGAGGAGATGTAATGAGAGGAGAGTAGAGAAGTTGAGGAGATAGGAGAGGAGGTGAGGAGATAGTAGAGGAGGTGTCATGAAAGGAGAGGAGTTGAGGAGATAGGAGAGGAGGTAAGGAGATGGGAGAGGAGGTGTCATGAAAGGGAAGCAGAGGAGGTGATGAGCTAGGAGAGGAGGTGAGGTGATCGGAGAGGAGGTGTAATGGAAGAGGAGCAGAGGAGTTGAGGAGCTAGGAGAGGAGGTGAGGTGATCGGAGAGGAGGTGTCATGGAAGAGGAGCAGAGGAGGTTAGGCCGTCTATAAGCACTGCTCCTTGTCCAGGAAGAGGAGTCCCCCTGTGAGAGAGTGACACAGCAGGAGAGATTAGGGGATCAAGTGAAAGGCAGATGAGAGGGGGAGAGAGGGGGAGGTGAGGGCTGGGGGGGAGGCACGCTGGAGGGCCCGGCTGGGCAGCGGGGAGACGAGACGCCCGGCGATCGGATCACAGATGAGAGGAGAGGAGATTAAAGGGCCTGATAATAGCCACGCTGAAATGAAGCAATTTGAAAAGAAGATGGCGAAGTTATGCGGGCCGGTCCTTGGGTTCTCTAGGTTCAGCAGATAGCGTGAACAAACCCTTTGGCATCATGGGAACCCACATTAACACAGTGGCCTGTACGATAGGCCATCGGGATTCAGGTCTGTTTATGTGTATCTATCTATCTATCTATTTAACTAGCTACAGTATATATCCATGAATATATCTATCTATCGTTCTATCATCTGTCTATCTTTGACCGTCTGTCTGTCTGTGTATTTATCTATCTATCGGTCTATCATTCTATCCATCTATATATATATATATCATTCTATCTATCTCTATTAAGCTCTATATATAATCTATTTAGCTTCATATCTTTCTATCTATCTATCTATCTATCTATCTATCTATCTATCTATCTATCTATCTATCTATCTATCTATCTATCTATCTATCTATCTATCTATCTATCTATCTATCTATCTATCTATCTATCTATCTATCTATCTATCTATCTTTTTACAGTACCCTTCTTTCTATCCATCTACAGTCACCATCTGTCTTACTTGATATACACCACGCTTCCGTAGGGTAGTATATATAGAGCAGTATGTGTGCTAATACATCATCACACGATGGTCTAAAATATAATATCAGTGTATACAATTATTATTGCATAATTCTCCATAGCAGCCAAAGACCTTACGGTCTCTCAGTGAGACAAACAACCGTCCCGTAATCCATATCAATGGAGAATGTAATTAGCCAATCATTTCTAATAGCGTCCATAGCAATGCATTTTCATGCTGGTGTCATTTTACCCAGTGCGATCGGCTTTGAAGAGCAATCTCCCTCCCTCCCACCCCCCCCCCCCCCTCTCTCTCTCCCTCCCCTCCCTCCTCCCCCCACCACCTCCCCACCTTCCCCAGCCCCCCAAGCATTTAGAGGGCCTAGCTATCGATTGCATTCCCTGAATGATCTGCCCAGAAACCTATCATCTAGTTTAATAACGCCAGCGTGCGCCGCCAGATTCTCTCTGGTCGTCCTCCATCAATACCCCTTGCCCAGTGACGTCCCCCCCCCCCCCCCCCCCCCATCCGGCTCTCGAACAACGGCGCTCTTCTGTCAGAGCTCGCCCCGTCTCCGCGGCGGCGGCGGCGTGTAATCTATTCATGTGATTGAACCTATTTGACTGGTTGATGTGCGGTTAGATTGTCGCGAGCCACGTGGCCTTTCCCTCCCCCCCCAGGGGTGAAGGGGAAACTCTTAAGTAGGTCTTTCTCAGATCCTCCACTGTTATTTACCATGTGACATTTAACAGGAGGGGTGTGGGATGGGGGGGGGGGGGGGGGGGGGGGGTCGACGCCAGTATCTCTCCACTTTAATTAAAGGTTCCCGCTGGAGAGCGGATGACAAATTGACTGGTTTCTGCGGTGGAATCGGTGAGGAACATCTCTCTCGTTCACCCAAGCTTCAAGATGGCTCTCGGGTCGGGTCGGATGGGGGAGTGAGGACTCTTTAGTTGGGCCTTACGGCTCGTGGCAGGGAGATCTGCACTTGCACTTAATGTGCGCACTTATTGTATGTTGTACCTCTTGACCCTTAACAACAGTCCTAGCTATCTTTGTTGTATACGGGGAATGAGTTAACCTAGTGATTGTTTCTATGAACATCTTTATTGTACCGACAGCGATGTGTTGTTGTTTCTCTTGCTTCCGGCAAATGTACTTATTTTAAGTCGCTTTGGATAAAAACGTATGCCAAATAATTTTTTTAAAATAAATAAAGTGTCACAGTGTTCCGGTGAATCCAAGCCCGACTTGGATTTTACAGATTCGCCGGTGGTAGAAATACAAATTTGAACTCGTATATTTTAATTGATTGAAATCAATATTCGCCATCGATAATTTGAGATTGTTTCGCTCATGGAAACGCAGACATGCCTTCTTGTGTGTCCATGGCCTGGCAACCCGTTCCAAACTGCATGCGTGCTATTAGCCCTATTATTGGTATTCATGGACACCATGTACCGATCCGATCCATTACTTTTACTAATCAGCGTTTTTAGGTCATTTAGTCAGGGACATTATGATTGACATATAATCCATTCCCTCCATTAGTGTCATGGAAAACTATCCAGAGTGTCAAAATGGCTGACAAATCTAGTCACTTTTTCCAAAATATACGGCACGGACGACTTCATTATCACCCTCTTTTTGGGGGCCCATCACTTATATTTTTAAGGGGATCTATTTTTAAACAGGTCGTTCTCAATTACGTCATCGTTATGTGTATCAAACGTCGGCGTCCTTGTCTCCTTGATGGATTCCTTCATTACGCGTCCTTTTCGCTGTCACTTCGCGACCTTCGTTTTTTTGGCTCGTTTTTTATTTGGGCTTCCGCACGCGCGGCTTGTTCCGGTCACAGCGAATGGCTAATGGTGCATCGCCTCCGTTATTTTCCAGCAGGATGGAGAATATGTCCACTTTGCATGCTTCCCTTCCCCCATTCCTCAAACTTTCCACCCTCGTCTGTCGTTCGCTGACAAGGTTTGAAAACTGTGTGCGTTCCGGAAAAAGGCGAAGAAAAATCCCAAAAATGAAATAAACCAACGGGGGCGCCACCGCCGACCGTGAACACGGAGTGTAAAGCGCTGGCGATATGATCGCTTTGTTTGGCACGACCGCCCCCTCAAACGCAAACGCATGGCGGGGTCGGTTGGTGGCGGCGGCGTGAGTGAGGGAGGCGGCGGTGTAAACCGCGCCGATTGGCAGCCGCGCGCCGGGCCGCTCTCGAGATTTCACACTGGCTGGATTTATGGAAACTCGTCGCCCGTGGAAACCACTTCCTGACCCCCCCCCCCACCTCCCAGCTATCACATTGCGCACAATACTGTGAACCGCAGATTATAGAGCAAATGTTATTCTGTAAATCGACACTCCGGAGCTTTTCATCGGCCCCGGGGGCGTTGAATGGATGTTGTGCTTGTGCAACAAATAAAGTGAAAGATATAAATATATTTGTGTTAAAAAAAAGGGAAAGAATTCAAAAAGCAATCAAGCTGAGACAAGGGAATCTGACCTGTGGGACGCCGTGATGACAGAGAGCAGGGGAATGCACGGGGGGGGGGGGGGGGGGGGAGGAGGGAGAGAGACACAGAGAGGGGACAGACAAGGAGAGAGAAATGGCCATAAAAGAGTCGCACTCAATCACTGTTTATCCAGCCAGCCAGTGAATGCAGCGATGGGAGAGGAGCCAGGTGGAGCAGATTGCTCTCCGACAGAGCGGAGTGGACAGGGGACTCTGTTAGAGACTGGGGGCTGTGGGGGGGGGGGGGACCCCAAACCGCAGTCCCCCTCCACCATCCATCGCCGCACTCTGTCCATCTCTATCGTTCTATCTTTCTCTTCTCTCTCACTCTCTATGTCTCTCTCCCCCCGATTGTCTCTCTCTCTCTCTGTCTCCATGTGCGTCTCTTTTCTCTCAGGCTTGGCTCTCAGCCCGGCTCCCCTCAGGTCCCCTAGGGGCCCCTTTGTCCCTGTCTCAGCCATCCGGGAAGGGAGGGACCTTTAATTGGTCGCTGGCACCCGCTAATGAGTTTGCAAACTAATTAAAAATGGGAGGGTGAAGTGGCCAGTGGTGGAGGGGGTTGGGTGGAGGTTTAGGGGGGTGGAGGGGTTGGGTGGAGGTTTAGGGGGGTGGAGGGGTTGGGTGGAGGTTTAGGGGGTGGAGGGGTTGGTGGAGTTTAGGGGGGAGGGGGTTGGGTGGAGGTTTAGGGGGTGGAGGGGGTTGGGTGGAGTTTAGGGGTGGATGGGTTGGGTGGAGGTTTAGGGGGGGAGGGGTTGGGTGGAGGTTTAGGGGGGTGGAGGGGTTGGGTTGGAGGTTTAGGGGGTGGAGGGGTTGGGGTGGAGGTTTAGGGGGTGGATGGGTTGGGTGGGAGGTTTAGGGGGTGGAGGGGGTTGGGTGGAGGTTTAGATGGTGGAGGGATTGGCGAG
>NC_082383.1:20269746-20317322 GCF_031168955.1 Gadus macrocephalus
GTGCGTGGTAGCGAACTACTTAACCATGCGTGACAATGTTAGCATGCACAAGTGCCTGTGTCACTGTTCACATCTACACAGCCACCAAGCACACCCCAGCTACCGGTACCCCCCCCCCCATCTCGCCATCTCACGCATCCACACATCCCTCCCCCCCATCTCCCTAGCCCCCAGACCTAGTACCCTGTCCCCCTAGCACCCAACCCTACAATCCTACCCCACCGATCCCCGAGCCAGCCTCCCACGGGGCCACCCCACACCGGGCCCCGGCCCCAGGGGAAGGGGAGACGGGGCTCCCCATGGCGGCCTCATAAACCATCGGCCAGCAGCCGTCTCCTCAATCACCCAGGTGGCCGGGCGGCGCGCGGCTGACCCCCGGCCGCGGCAGCAGAGGCAGAGCGGGCGGCGGGCTGCCGTTTCATCACGGCTGGCTCTCTGGGAGCCCCCCCCCCCCCCCCCGCCCGCTGCTGTAATGGGCTACAATTACACAGCTTCTGACACAACATACAGAAAGAGAGAACCAAAACATTTATAGATTTTCTTTTCTTTTCCTGCCTTTTTTTTTTTTCTTCCCGCCCACCGACTCGACCGGCTCCGCCGGCAGGAGCACGCTACGCGTTCATCACGCCGTCGGCCGAGCTGTTTGGAACCTGCGCCGCGGTCAATTACACGTCGGTGGGTTCGCACTTAGCGGAGCGGCGGCTTATTGTCTGATGCGTATCAGGGGGACTGCGTGGCGGCGGAACTGCCTTGGGCTAGCGCGGCGCGGTGAGGTGAGAGCGACCAACCGACGCTGCACTTGCCCACTTGGGTGTTTGTATGCTTCTGTGTTTGTGTTCTTGTGTGTGTGCAAGCTGCGGCGGCGGCTCTGCCTTGGGCTAGCTTGGCGCGGCGCAGGAAGGGGAGAGCGACCCACCGACAATGCTACACTCACCCACTTAGCATGCTCCCGGCTCGCGGCGTGTAGCAGGAAGTTAAGAGGGGTGTGTTGCGTCCAGGCGGGGTTTGGAAGGAAACTGACGTAACTCGGGGTGTGTGGAGGGGGGGGGGGGGGGAACGGCCATCACACGGGAGCTACCATATGGTCGGCACTTTTAGCTATTTCTGTAGCGTGCGCGCTCTGATTCAGTCAGGTGCGGAGGCCCCAGAGAGCGCTAGCGCTAGCTGCTGTTGACTGGAGTGGGCTAGTAGGACGGCTCCGCGGCGCAATCAAGCGCAGCGGAGGAATTAGACGGGCGTCCCCTGGGGGCCCCGCGGCGCCTTATTGTTACTTCATTAGGCAGACATGCTAACGCTAGCGGGTTCTCAAACTAGAGCGCGGCCGCGGCGACGCTTGTTAGCACCCCGTGCGGGAGGAGTGTGTGGTTGGGGGGATGGGGTGGAGGATCTGGGGGGTGGGGGGGGGGGGGGTGGGCGGGGGGTGGTGGGTGCCTTTCCCCGTCCTCATCAATCATGGCCAATCGTGGCGCTATTGATCCGTGTCAGAAACCCGCGATGGCATCCCTAAGCAACGCCCACCGGGGTTGCCATGGGAGACGGCCAGGCGTGACGGATTGAGGATTCTGGAAGCGGAACACCCCCCAACCCCCACCCCCCCTCCCTCCTTGCAAGGCCGCTGTCTGGCAAAACACGCAGGCTGGTGGTGTCAGCGTAGAGGCCTCTCGGTATCCAAACACACCCAGTCACAACAGCAACCAACTCAGTAGGAACGATGCTGCAATACAGGAGCAGGAAGGAGGTGTAGGGGACGAGAGGAGGATGAGGAGGGGAAGGGGAGGAGAGGGAAGGAGCAGGGAGGAGGTGTAGGGAGGAGGGGAAAGGAGCAGGGAGGAGGTGTAGGGAGGAGGGGAAAGGAGCAGGGAGGAGGTGTAGGGGACGAGAGGAGTATGAGGAGGGGAAGGGGAGGAGGGGACAGGAGCAGGGAGGAGGTGTAGGGAGGAGGGGACAGGAGCAGGGAGGAGGTGTAGGGAGGAGGGGAAAGGAGCAGGGAGGAGGTGTAGGGAGGAGGGGACAGGAGCAGGGAGGAGGTGTAGGGAGGAGGGGACAGGAGCAGGGAGGAGGTGTAGGGAGGAGGGGAAAGGAGCAGGGAGGAGGTGTAGGGAGGAGGGGAAAGGAGCAGGGAGGAGGTGTAGGGAGGAGGGGAAAGGAGCAGGGAGGAGGTGTAGGGAGGAGGGGACAGGAGCAGGGAGGAGGTGTAGGGAGGAGGGGACAGGAGCAGGGAGGAGGTGGTGATTGTGTGTGTATCAGCTGTAAGGAGCCCAGCTGGAGGAGCCCAGCTGTGAAACGCAGGAATGCAGGAACACAATTTGCTCCATTCCATCCCATAAAGTGGTTGCCATGGCGGTCTCAGTCAATAGATTTACAGCAAATAACCAAAAAGACGCAGCTTGTCAAGTGCCCAGCCGATGGTGCTGATACACGCCGACGCACACGCGTGCAGCCTCACGCACACTGGCACCGGAGCACCCACCCATACGCGCACACGCACCCACACACCCACGCCCACACCCACACCCACACACGCACACACGCACAGACACACAGACTGTCCCTCAAACATACACATATTAGCTCCGTCTCTTGCACACATGCATACACACAAACACACACCCACACACAGACACACGCTGTCCCGCACACATACACATAGTAGCTGTCTCATGCACACATGCATGCACAAACACACACACACACACACACACACACACACACACTCACATGGTGTGTCCCGGTGTGTGTTTCCTCAGACAACAGACGGACGTGCTCTGACATACCGTCCGGCTCCACAAGGCCAGACACAATTCGCCACGAGCAACCTCTGCTCTTCCATCTCGTCTCCCATTGGCTGGCACCCGGCCAATCATCGGCTTGAACCCGCAAGCAGCGTAAAAAAGAACTCAGAGCTCGGCGGGTTACAAACAAACACATCTAGCGGGTGCACGAGCTGACAGACTCATCGACGGTAACCTGCAGGACGGGGGGAACGGGGGGCCGAGGGCCCGCTGACTGTAGACCTGTGCTCATCTTTTTTGGGGGAAAGAAGAGCTGGTTTTGAAGGCGTTATTAATGCCATCCATCACGCGCGGGCCGTGGCGACAGCGCGTCAGCCATCAATCAGATTAGCTAAAAGGTATCTTCAGAGCTGCCAAGTGCTTTCCTTAATGATGTTTACTGATGGCCCCACCTCGGGATTTCATTACTTCCGAGCACTATTACAAAGTCAAGTAGATGGATGGCACTTCAAAATAAAAGCACCCACCAAAAGAAATATATGAAATACAGTACACACACATACACAAACACACACACACACACACACACCATACACACAAACACACACACACACACACACACACACACACACACACACACACACACACACACACACACACACACACACACACACACAATACAATATTGAAGAGAAACGTTACGGAGAGGAACTGCTCTGAATAGACGAGTATTTCAATTTAACAACACAACAATGTTTGTGTTTGTGTTTTTTTTTCCCCCAGGAGCGTCGTCGCTACGATGAGTTTGTGTTTGAGTGTGAACATCAAAACGCCCCGCACAAGTACCTGTTTGTGTGTATGAATGTGTGTGGGTGTACTGTATGCGTGGTGTGCGTGTGGGCGTGTGTGTGAATTTGTGCGCGTGTGTGTGTGTGTGTGTGTGTGTGTCTTTGTGCGTATGTGCATCCGTGCGCGTTCTTTTGTTTGTGTGCATGCTAAGTGCGTGTGCGTGCCTGCGTACGGTTGTGCGTGCCTGCCTGCTTGTGTGCGGGTCTGAGCACGTGCATGTGTGCACGCGCTGCACGCCGCCGGCCAGCTGTGTGCGGCGCCAGCTGATTGGGCAGCTGGCGGGCGCCGGGTAGAGAGGCGGTGTTTGAAGCGCTCGGCTGGTTGGCGGCGAAGGCGGCCTGCCGGCTGCCGGAGGACGGGCCGCCGGCCCCTCCCCACGCCAGCGCGTGCGGGGCCCTCGCCAAACAGATGCTGCGGAACCTTCCGGAACTAACCGGTGACACGGCCACAACGCCACGCCATGTCTTTCCCCGTTGACCCCCCCTGCTCGTGTACACACGCACAAACACACACACACACAAACGCACACACACGTAATCATACACCCCCTCCCTCCCCCATCCCTCCCCCTTACCAGGCGCCACTCCCCGGCGCAGACCAAACATATTTAACGCTCAGAGGTAATCACTTGTTTGCCGTGCGTTTCATTGTCCTGACCTACCCGTCTCCCATGACACACGCAGAGGCACGCACACAAACACACAAACACACACATATACACACACATAAACACCTAACCCCAAACCCCCCCCCCCCCCCCCCCCCCTCACTCCCACAGTAATCGGCTCGTTTGCGCGGCGTAGCTAACAAGCTAATTAAGACCCAGCCCGCTACACACACGTTTGTTTACGTCCACGGCCCCGCCCCCGACTGCCACCTCCACCGCCCCAGCTACCACGCCGACCACGGGCCCCGACGCCTTTAATTGAATCACGACTCACCGCCGCCGCCGCCGCCGCCGCCACCCGCCCGCCGCCGTGTCAGCACGCCGTTTAATGAGCGCCACGGTCCGGAGAGACAAGCGGCCATTAGCAGAGGAGCGGGCAGAAGGCGGTCACGCCGACTCAATCCCTCCCCGGCGCTCCCTAGGGACCTGGGGCGGCCATGACAGCGGCGGTGGTAAAGGAAGAGGAGAAGGAGGAGGAGGAGGAGGAGAAGGAGGAGGAGGAAGAGGAGGAGAAGGAGGAGGAAGAGGAGGAGGAAGAGGAGGTGGTGCTGGAGGAGGAGGAGGAGAGGAGGGGAAGGAGAGGTGGAGGAGGAGGAGGAGGAGGAGGAGGAGGAGAGGAGGGGGAGGAAGAGGAGGATGAGGAGGAGATGGTGGAGGAGGAGGAGGAGGAGGAGGAGGAGGAGGAGGAGGAGGAGAGGAGGGGGAGGAAGAGGAGGATGAGGAGGAGATGGTGGAGGAGGAGGAGGAGGAGGGGGCGAGCAGCCACCTGCAAAGCCCCGCGGCTCCACGGAACACGGGTGACATTTGAAGGCGAATTAAAAGATGAACAGATCAGAGGAGGGAAGACACACACTGGGCATTATGTGTGTGTTACTGTGTGTGTGTGTGTGTGTGTGTGTGTGCGTATGTGAGTGCGTGTGTTTGTGTGTTAAATTGATGTATAATTGGAGGGGACATTGCTAGGCGTGCACATACATCTACACACGTCCGAGGACGCACACGCAAGCGCACACGCCTCTGTTTTGGCTGTTTTGTGAAGTATTCTTTTCTGACCTTTATGAAGGATTCGGTGCGAGATTAGCTGATTAGCAAACTAATTTCTTAGCATCAGTGACAGTGTGGTGATCCATTGCTCTTTACAGATGCAGTTCCCCTTCTAATGTAGAAACCCAGAGCCCTGTCTAGCACTTATTTTGAAATAACACCGACTATCACACATACGATAACCAACATAATGTTCCATCCGTCTTTGATTTCATTATCCGGGCAGAGAGATCCAGGGTGTGGGTGCAGCGAAACGCGCGGAGCTCCCCTCCTCTCTCCCTCCCTCGCGTTCATCGTCTGCGTAACGTCCATCAATTCAAACTCTGAGAGAATTTAGTGCACTTTCCCCGTTTCCAATTTGGAGGGCTTTGAATTCGCCTCGTCGCACCCCCTTTCTGTGTGCGTGGCGCCCACGGCGGCTGAATAATTCATAAAGCATATTTATTAGCACTCTGAGGTACAATTAGAAGAATTGGGATTAAGAATCGGTTTGTCTGCCGAGGAAAAAGGAGAACAGCGTTTCCCGTGGATTTAGGTGAAGCGAACGTCAACTCTGAAACGTTATCAAAATGGAGCCCGCAGACTCCCTTTCTCCCCTGCTTGCTTTCTGTTTTTCTCCCTTTCCTTCTTCTAACGTTTTTTCTTTCTCTTTATTTCGTATCTATTTCCTTTCATATTTGATTATTTTCAATCATCTTCCCTTCTTCCCTCCCTCCCTCCCATTTCTTCTGGAATATCTTTCTTTTCGTGGTCTCCTTTGATGCTCTCTTTCTGTGGCTCAAACTGTTACTTAGTGAAGCTAAGCTTAGCTAACTACTCTTCCCGTAGAAACACAGTCGAGTACAATATAGAATTGTACGTCTATAGTTGCGTGGCAATTATATACGATTTAAGTAAAGATATCACAAATAAATCAAGGAAGGACTTTACTGTAGTGCCGGGCGGAAAAATAAAACAGAAAAGGAAGAGAAACACAAGATGGAGGACGTGTAATTGGAGAATTATGGCTCAAAGTCTCCAGTCATTATCTCAGAGTGAACAATGAGGACGCTTGGCCGTGACACAGTTAATCTCTCGGTAAGGGAGCGCGGATCGGAGGTCTAGATGAAAAATGTCGACATTAACGCATGACCCATTTAGACAGCTCAGCCTCTACCTCCTGCCCTTATCCCCAATTAAAGACGCCTCCGCCCGCCCCCGCAAAATAACACAGGAATCCCAGCTCTTGAACTCTGGCCGTAATTAAACAGAAGTGCACTCCTCGCCATAAGTTACGCCGCCTCACGCGGTCCTCTCCTGTCCAAACAACGCGGCGGCGGCGGCGGCGGCGGCGGGCTCCAACCACTGGTCCGCGGCTCGCTCTCCGCTCCAACCAGCGGCCGAGACTTCAGCGGAAAAATAGAAGAAGAGAAGCCGTTACACAAGCCTTCAAACCTCCGAGGACAACGGCGCCTGTTAATTAGGAGGGTGTGTGTCTGTGTGTGCGTGTGTGTGTGTGTAAGTGTGTGTTAATGCGTTCGGGTGTGTGTCAATGTGTAAGTGTAAGTGTGTGCAAGTGCGTGTGGGTGCGTGTCTGTGTGTCTGTGTCTATGTGTGTCTATAAGTGTGTCTGTGTGAAAGATAGTGTAATAATGTGTGTCTATACTTGTCTAAGCGTGGGGCATATGCGTGCTTATGTGGGTGTGAATGTGGGTGTTGATGTGTGTGTGTGTGTGTGTGTGTGTGTGTGTGTGTGTGTGTGTGTGTGTGTGTGTGTGTCCGTGTGTGTGTGTGTCTGTGTGCTCTCATGTTCTTGAGAGTGCCTGTGTGAGCCAGTAGAACAAGACAGTTATGCTGCTATCCATTTGGATGTACGAAGTGGTAAAGTCGCAAATCTCCCAGCTTTCTTGCGGCATTTCACTGAGGCACGCCCCCTTTCGGTCGTAGTATCTCGTCGCTTTCAAAGTAGAGCGAGCAAAGAACTAGCAAAGAAGATGGCTGCGCCCATAGTCAATGGGGATTGAGCTGTATTTTCTTTGTATTTGTACCACGTTGGGGGTTGTAATGTCGATTTTAAATCCTCTTACACACTTGATTTCATTGCTGCTTTAATCCGGTCACCAATTTATGCATTGCACGGTCATGCTTTGCGTGCAATTCAATGTAAAGTTGTGTTTTCAAGCTGGTTTGCTAAAGAGGCTATGTTGCTAATGATGACTAGCCCGCTACTACCCCTCGTGGCTCGACAGAAACACGACAGCACTTGTTGAAATTAAAATTGGCGAAAATGGCAAGATATTATTGCAATGTAAAAGGCTTGCAATGTTAATGTTTCTGTAAAGGCTGGCGACCATCATACTGGATTATTTCTTTTTTCCAAAATAGTTTTCTTCTCAAACTCGTCGGACACAAATAGCAAACTGGAAGGCTGGAGCAAGGGAAATACGTCACGTTCTCGCTGAAGCTGGTCGTTCGTACCAGCCTACCATCAAAATGGATATCAGCATTAGCCGACTATGTCAATTAACAGGCCTGTCAATTAAGACTGCTTTCAATTAAGGGAGGATGGTGAGGACTAGGCAAAGTTAACTTTAGGGAACTTTCAGGGATTCACCTGTTCAGCTGTGTGTGTGAGTGTGAGAATGTATTTGTGTGCGTGAGTGTGTGTGTGTGTGTGCGTGTGTGTGTGTCTGTGTGTGTGTGTGTGTGTGTGTGTGTGTGTGTGTGTGTGTGTGTGTGTGTGTGTGTGTGTGTTTGTGTGTGTGTGTGTGTGTGTTTGTGTGTGTGTGTGTGTGTGTGTGTGTGTGTCTGTAGCTGTGAGAACTCATTGTTATGATTTGTCCATACACGCGTCATATGTTTAGGAAACTTGTGCATTCGTGTTCGCAACCACTTGCAACATTTGGAATGTGAACACATGACACACATCGACAAATAGCAGCGCATCCTATAATCAAAGCAGCATTAGTTAAATGGGGAGAGACGCATGTCATTTGAAACCTGCTGGCTATCAAACTGAGGCCCAAATGGAATTCCACGCTCCATTCTACATTACACAGCATCTACTTTAGAAACATTGCTCCATAAGCAAAATCCTAAATTCCACGTCTGACTTCGTCCATCGATAAGTAAACGCCAGACCTCTCCCCAATGGTAAATGGTCTGCATTTCAAAGGGCTTTACAATATCACCTAACATTCACCCATTCATACACATTCACACACCGACGGCGGTGACACAGTCAGGGTGAGGCTTCTTGCTCTGGGGCACCTCGACACTCAGCGAGGAGGAACCGGCGATCGAATTAGCAACCTTCCGGTTACCAGCCAACCCGCTCGACCTGCTGGAGCCACATGCCGTCCACACAAGCCGGACGCTCGACGCGACGCGAGGACGAGAGCGCCATGCGCATCGGAGGTCTACCTGCGGCAGCGCCGGCCCCAGCTGCTGCAGGAACGATCTCCTCCGCCAATCTGATCGGCTGGCATCTGCCCGGGACCCGGCGCCGAAAACAATCCCCCATTCTGTTCCTTTATGCGGCCGCACAAAAGACACACAACAACGCAACGCCGGGGGTGAGGCCCTCCGTGAGTCCTCCGTGTTTTATGTTGCCTGTCTGCCCGTGTGCGGGCGGCGCCACCGGGGGGGGGGGGGGGGGGGACTGTGTTCGAGGCTGACAATCGGAGCGGTCCGGGTGGGATAGTCGGGGAAGATGAGGATCACAAAGCGAGCGGCCGTGTGGCGGCGACAACAAAGGGCCCACTGCTCTGATCCCATCTGTGGCCCCCGTGGTAAGACAATGGGGCGGGGGCCACTGCAGACGCAGAGGATTCATCTGGATTGTTCCGCGCAACGTATTGTTCTCCGGGCACAGAGCCGCCTGTCTGTCTCTGTCCGTCTAGCTCGTTTTCTCTCGTCCTCTATTCCTCTCTCTTCTTCCTCTCTTTCTCTCTCCTCCTCTTTCTCGTCCTCTTTCTCTCTCTCTCTTGCGCTCACTAACTATCTGTTCATCGCCTCTATCTTCTCAGTACTTTATTTTCTTCTTTTCTCCAGCTCCTCTCCTTATGTCTCTCGCTCCTTCTCTTCCATTATCTTCCTGTCACTCTCTCCCTCTCTCTTCCTCTCCTCGCCCTATGTATCTAGTGTTCTATCTCTCTCTCTCTCTCTCTCGCTCTCTCTCTCTCTCCCTCTCTCTCTCTCTGGCTCTTATTTTCTCTCCTTGTTCCTTATTCTACACCTCTCTCTCACTCAATCTCTTTTTCTCTCTCTCCAACTATCTGTTCAATATCTCCCTGTAAGTTCTATCTTTTACTTCAGTCTCATTTTCTCTCCTCTCTCTTTGTTACTCGCTCTTTCTCTCTTACTCACACTTTCCTTCTCTCTATATATATATCTCTTTCCTTCTCTGTCTCAGTATCTGGCTTTCTCTCTCTTATCTCTCTCTCCTTCTCTCTCTCTTTCTCTCTCTCACTCTCCAGCCTTTCTCTCTCTTTCTCTTCCTCCCTCTCTCCCTCCCTCTAGGTATTCAGGAGAAGGGTACGGAGCAATTACAGACCAAGGTCATAGCTCAACAGGGGAGGGGGGGAGGAGGGGGGAGTGGACTTCCATCCCATAAAGTTTTACTACGTCGACCGCCGGTGACCTTGGGAGGGGGGGTCAGGGAACGGGACCGCAGACATCGAGCGTCTATTTAAAGTAGAGGGACTCTTTATGGAGCCTTGGGCCGGGTGATTCAGCGCCGAGACATGTAGATGTTACCGTTGATGAGGTCCGCCTCCCCCCTCCGCCCCCCCCCACGGGTTCAAGACCACACTCCATCTTTAACACTCCCCCGTTGTAACGCCCGACGTCAAGTGACTCAGATCTAAACTGTTACTGGCATTCCCGCAGAGGCGGCTTCAAAAGTAAAACCCCCCAAATCTAAACTGTTACTGGTCTTACCATAGAGAAGCCCTTCAAAAGTAAAAGCCCCCCCAAACAGAAAAATTATACTGGTATTCCCACAGAGGCGGCTTTATAAAGTAAAAGCCCCCCCCAATCTAAAATTATACTGGTATTGAGGCGGCATAACAAAGTAAATTTACCCACAAATCTAAAATCTTACTGGTATTCCCAGAGAGGCGGCTTTAAAAGTAAAAGCCCCCCCCCTCCTCTCCTCAGCGGAATCCACACCCTGGATGCAGTAAAGAACAAGGTGGGTGGAGACTTTTACTTTTGTACTTTTTTTAAACGGACCGGGTCTCGCCGAACAACAGAAGGATGGTGTTCACGGCAGTTGCTTTTGTACAACATCGGAGCACCGTTGACCTTTAATGTTAAAAAAGTGTGCGGCGGTGTATGTAATTAGGACGGCAATTTGCATTTGCCAAACAACATCTTGTGCTTAAGACAAGGATGAAAGTCAAAAATTAAAATGTATGTTTGTGTGTGTGTGTGTGTGTGTGCGTCTGTGTGTTGGTGTCGGCTTGTGCGTGGGCACACTGATGCCTCTCCTGCTCGTACATGATTGGCCGAGCCAGCAGGCAACCCCCCCCCCCCCCTCCCCCATCCCCCCCGGCGACCGTTGGCACTTAGACAGGGCTTAGAGCACAAATCAATCAGTGGGGTTCTGAGGAATGAAACAGATCACAAACTTGGACTTTTTAATCTCCCGGCAGCCCGGGCCGGGTCACCTCTCTGATTCCGAGCGGATTTTCTCACCTTTCCCTTTTTCCTTTTTTCCCTTTTTTCAATCTACTCCACAGGTCTGTCTTCATCTTCCCCCAGCCGGGGGCCATGAGGGCTGCCATCCCCCCTGCTCAGAGACACCCGGCCTGGGGGAAATGTAATTCCTCTCTCGGGTGGGGACGGGGGGTGGGGGGGGGAGATGCTGGCCCCGTGATTAGGAGTGAACACTAACACACGCATACGTATACACACACACACACACACACACACACACAGGGACAGATACAGGGACACATTCAAACACACACCAACAGGCAGAATCAAACACAACCACAACACAAATTAATTTATACACAAAGAGAGACACAGACATGCCCAAAGACCAAAAAAGGTGAACACCTATTAGAGCTATAAATAACCACATACACACACACACACACACACACAGCGGCTGGGTTCCTGTTCAGGGTGATCAGAGCGATTAGCGAGCTGGGCGACGGAATGCTAAACACACCACAGCCATCTGTGTTGTCGGAAGACCACATCAAACACACCGCCAACCGGCCCACCCCACTCGTCACCAGTCCCCCCCACGCTCCCATCACCAGGGACACACACAGCGCTCCACGCACAAACACGCACACACACACACACACACACACACACACACACACACACACACACACACACACACACACACAAACACACACACACACACAAATCCCTGGACAGCAACCCTAGCTCTGTTCCCCACCCCACACAAACACCTAGCCCTCACTTTCCCACCACACACACCTAGCCGTCAGCCCCCCACCACACACACACACACACACACCTACCCCTCACCTCTCTCACCACACACACCTAGTTCTCACACCTACCCCTCACCTCCTCACACACACACACACACACACAAACACACACACACACGCACACATACACACATACACACACACACACACACACACCCAGGCCTCGACCCCCCTGCCGGGCCCCCTGCAGAAGCCCTTGCAGAGGATCGTCTGGGTGGTCTTTCAGGTCACCGCGGGGGTCCTGAATCCATAGGGAGTCCCGGGGGCTGACATGGGGGCCAGAGGCCGTGGGGGGCCTCAATTGGACGGGTTTGTATGACATAACCTTTACCGCCACCACCACCACCACCACCACCCCACGTCCATCCCTCCATCCCCCCCCCCCATCAACGCCCCCCCGTTTCTGACAGGTTGCTATGGCGCCCTACGTTGGCCTCTGTCTGAAAAAGTCGCGAAAAAGTTTCCTTTGCTTGGTATGCATAACATCCATTCGAAGTAAACAACACCAAACACGTTGTGTGTGTGTTAGTGTTTGTGTATGTGGGTGTGTGTGTGTGTGTGTGTGTGTGTGTGTGTGTGTGTGTGTGTGTGTGTGTGTGTGTGTGTGTGTGTGTGTGTGTGTGTGTGTGTGTGTGTGTGTGTGTGAGAGAGACACATAGAGAGGCAGCAAGAGTCATGTAGATAATGTGTATCTGTGAATATGTCTCTATACATAGTTGGTGTATCTGCATGTGTGTGTGTAGTCACCCTATGTTGGCATCGGTTAGAAATAGTCACGAAAAAGTTTCCTCTGCTTACATGATGCATAATATCCATTAAAAGCGAACAACAAACCCAAACATATTTACATATACTACATCCTATTAATTATGTAATTACACGACAACCTTTCTCGAAAGGATCACCGAGAAATGGGTGCGATAGGTGACTGACTTGTGTTCTACGTGGAAGAAACCGGCGTGATGAAAACCACGAGGTAGGTGTTAAAGCCTGCCTTCCTTAACACCTACTCCTTCCCCCTGTGTTTCGTTTCTGATAACAACAATAATTATTACTATTCAGGCTCCACGTCGACGAACTGTTCCTTCGCCTCACCCTTTCACAGCTTCCCCCTCGTGTAATAACATGCTTCCCACTGACTCTGGTTGCGAAAAAGTTGCTTGAGTCCTGCTGTGCTGTCGTTATCCCACTCCCTGCGTACTGGAGCCTGTGTTTTTATTTTTACCCATAAGTCGTTTCTGATCCCTCGTTCCTCTGCTGGAATGCTCACCGCTGATAGCAATCTGCTAGGTTTCCTTCTAATACCAAACACCCTGCCAATATATTTTAATTCTCCGTTGGTCTCGTTCCTGGTATTTTTCGTTATTTATTAGACTGGAGGGAGGGGGGGGGGGGGGGGGGGGATGATGGAGGGTGGATGGAGGGGGGGGGAGGAGGTGGGATGGGGTGGGGGTGGAGGAGGCTGGAGGGTGAGGGAGGTGGAGAATGGATGGGTGGGATGGGGTGGGGGTGCGGGGGGGGGAGGGGGGTCTCCCAGCAGACCGGGAGGAACGGCTGTTCTCTCCGGGCGTAATTGAAAAGAATGGATCACACACTCAGAGCTTCCCGGGCACAGCAGGGACGAATTGGATCTGGAAATGTGTCTGCTATCATATCGCTGTCTTGGTGTGTGCGCACACGCGCGCGTGTGTGTGTGTGTGTGTGTGTGTGTGTGTGTGTGTGTGTGTGTGTGTGTGTGTGTGTGTGTGTGTGTGTGTGTGTGTGTGTGTGTGTGTGTGTGCGTGCGTGCGTGCGTGTGTGTGCGTGTGTGTGTGTGTGTGTGAGAGAGCGCGAGACAGAGAGACACCGAGAGGGAGTCCAGTCATGTAGATGATGTGTATCTGTGAGTGTGTGTAGAGATTCGGTGCCCGTGTCACGCGTAGGTTTGGTATGTGTGTGTGCGTGCATGCGTGTGTCTATGTAATGGAGTCAGAAGCAGTCACATGGATATGGAGAGTGCCCTGTGCACTCCCGTCCATATTGATAGTCAGAAAAACAGAGAAGGAAGACATTTGCAATTTTATTGCCACTTTAATGGCTTTCTCAACCATTGAGGAATTGCTCTTTCTAATGCATAGCGTCCATAAATACAAGGGTCAATGGACAGCCTCGCCACCGCTGCTAGTCATTATTCATGCATTCAAACAAATTAGAAGAGATGCCTGAATAAAATATGATGTACATTTCTGACGCCGAGGCGCGTGACCCGATCATGCGTAACATCTCATCGCCGGCTGGCAGTAAAATGCTATATCAAAAAAAATGTCCTTTTATGTTCGAGCGTGTCTCGCGGCGGCGCGACAGTTGGGCTAATGCATGCATGGAGCAAGATTGGCTGATCTTTGAAGTCACCGAAATAATGTGGACTCCAAAAACACATCCGCTTCCCGACCGAGTCGGAGTAATGGAGGTTTGAGAGGTGTGGACGCTGGGCGCCTGCAGATGGATCGGCGTGGTGGTCTTCAAAGGTTTAAGAACGGGTAAAGTATTGTTTAAAGCATGATGACATGGAGGCACAACTTCCCCAAATGGTGTCCCCTCAAGACCTCGAGCAAAACAACTACCTCCTCGGCCACATGCCGGCTGGTAACCGGAAGGTTGCTAGTTTGATCCCCTAGCGCGAATGTTGAGGTGTCCCTGAGCAAGACACCTCACCCTAACTGCTCCTGACGAGCTGGCCTTCGCCTCGCGTGGCTCTCACCGCCGTTGGTGTGTGAATGTGTGTATAAATGGGTGAATGTTAGGCAGTATTGTAAAGCTCTTTGAATGGCTACAGTTAAGGAAAGCACTATATAAATGAGGTCCATTTACCATTTAATTTGCCATTTGTTTGACTACATTACAATGTGTGATACTGAGATTGGGAATGCTGTCATGGGTTTGGGTCGGTGACAATCTTTCCTTGAGGGGAGAAACGGTTTTGATGACCTTGAATGTAATATCCATCCTCCTGATTATGATAATCAATCATAATGAGCACACTACATACCCTTCTTGACTGGTGTTATTGATTCCTGCTTTGTGCAGTCTTGAGTATAGCAACGACGTTATGAAATTAGTCATATTAAATAAACTGAGTGTTTCATTATAATGAATATACTTTAATTCAATTCAGCATTATTTTGCGGTATATGCTGCCGCAAATTAAAAAGCAAACCAGATTATTACGGGAACACTGAAACAATAAGGTAGGCAAACAACTCTTGATGAAGAATTTTCTTTTAAATAGTAACTTTCAAATAAGGGAATTATACACCAATATTTTAGTGACTTAACAATTTATTTTGCGCTTATTATGAATGTGATCAGTATTGCCTCTACTGATAACCCTGATATACAGTTGTTAAAAAATAACTAACATGTGCAGAAGGATAGCCAAGCGGTTAGGGTTTTTGAGCTGGAATGTTGTATGCTATAAGTCCTTGAACTTAAAAATAGTACTTAGCATCTTGTAGCATCTAATCCTAGCTATCTTTGTTGTATACGGGGAAATGGTTAAGCTAGCTAACCTTCTATGAACATGCTTACTGTACCGACAGTGATATATTGTTGTTTCTCTTTCTTCTGCCAAATGTTCTTATTGCAAGTCGCTTTGGATAAAAGAGTCCGCTGAACACCCTGAATGTAAACGTAAACGTGTGCAGACGTCTGCAGGTATTCAAAGGGCTGGTCGACGGTACGCTCACTCGCTCAACAGCGGTCTAAACCACGGTACAAAAAGGCTGTCGAGAACCACAACTAAGTTGGAGTTTCACTTCCTCCTCGGAAATGTTTGGCTGACTGCTGACCTGAACCCTGCCACCCCATTATTTTAATTTGCTCCTCATTATATCCAGAAATATGTCGCTATTCATTTCAGAAATAATCACCGCCGTAGCCGCACTTAAAAATGAGCGGGCCTCCGTTTGGTTCGCTGAACCTTTATCCGTCTGCGTGCGCCGGAGCAGATGACATTATTACGAGCAGAGCACAATAACACAAAATAAAAATACAATGAAATGAGAGTTTGAAGCTTCTGGATGGCCTTGTAGCCCCCCACCACCCCACCCCCCCCCCCCCCCCCGCCTCACCCCCCCGGTGGTGTTATTAGGGGGGCGGTGTGTGTCAGCGCTGGTAGACTCCTGCCTGGTTGGGCCCCGTAATGACTAGCAGCACTCACTTTAGATCATTCACCATCAACACCTCGGCCCCGTGCGCCTGCTGGATTACTCACGCCTCTCAGGAGCCCTGGATGGAGATGGGGTCATTAGTGAGCGTCATGGGATGGGGGCTCCAGGTTATGGAACCACCCCGTTTGTGTGTGTTTGTGTGTGTGTTGGTAATATCCGTATGCTAACTACAGTAGAACTAGAGTTACTAAATCACAGTTACTAGAACCTAGAGCAGCTAGAAACTGCAGTAGCTAAAACATCCGGTTATTAGAACCTACAGTCACGAGTACACACAGTAACCTAGGACTAGAGTGGATAGAAGCTGCAGTTCCTAGAACTAGAGTGACTAGAACCTTCAGGTATAGAACTAGAGTGACTAGATCCCACAGTTTATGGCACCGGAGTAAATATAATCTACAGTAACTAGAAAGCACAACAACTAGAATACACAGGGACTAGGACACATGAACTAGAACGTATGGTTACCAGTGGAACAAACAGCTTCTGGAACCTAGAGGAACTATACCAGACACAGCATCTAGAACCCGCAGTGGCTAGATCTAGAAGATAGAGTGAAAGACATCAGCTCTAGTAGACACTTAAAACACAGGTCATTAAGGAGCAGCTAGGAGACGGGGCATCTCGCTCATGGTTGCAGCTGCCAGGCGGGTTTCGAACCTGCAGCCATCTGGCAGTGTCAGACAACCTCACCGCCAGACTGTCTCGGGCCAGAGGAACGGCATGCTCTTGAAAACAGAACATCTGCACCATAGCATCCACATGTCCATACCGTAACTACAAGCTAAAGGGACGGTCAGGCACCATTATGTACTTCATCAAACACCTTTAGATGAGATCCACCAATTCCCTGTCTGAGATATTTGATTTCAATATATACGCTTGATGGTAATTACTCACACATATGCATAGATAGTGTATACATACAGGGAGAAGGAGAACGCAAAGGAAGGGAGAGAGACAGAGAGAGAGAGAGAGAGAGAGAGAGAGAGAGAGAGAGAGAGAGAGAGAGAGAGAGAGAGAGTATGAGAGATGGTGAGGGATCTAGCGAGAGAGAGTGAGAGAGAGAGCCAGAGACAATCAGTCGCATGTACCTGCCATCGCTTCCCTTTTCCCGGGCGCTTGTGAAACACCAAGCAACAGTGCATTCATTACAGCAGAAGTCCTCATAAGGTTAGAAAAACACAGAGGTGTGTAAATTGACTTCCCCCTAATCAGAGCGACGACAGAGACTTCTTCCTCCAGCGATCTTGGGGGTGGGGGTGTGGGGGGAGGGGGGGGTTGGAGGGTGTAGAGTGGGCAAGTGTGAGGGGGGGTGGGGGGCCCAGCTGTGTGCGAGGAGGCCCCCGCGCCACTTGTTCATTAATTACTATGAGCTAATGCTTATCTGCCACCCTGAATAAATAAAGAGGCGCACGGCGGCAAGGCCCTGCTAATCAAGAGTGGCTTTTATTAAATACTGTGAAAATGTCAGCTGCTTGCTACTGGTCTAGAGCGCTGTGATCAGACCGGTCCGCGCTCGGTTCCTCTGACGTTCCACCTGCTGTGCTTTCTGGGGGAGAGAGGCCGGTCCCTCCTGGAGCACCGGGGCTAAGCTGGGTTATAATCGTCCTAATGCCACGCTGGTTGTACGTCAGGTTGGGTGTTGGGTTTTGCGTAAGCTTAGTTGTAGGTAGGTTGTACCGTAGTTGGACATTTGTTTTACGTTGGTTCTCTGTCAGCAAACGGAGAAACATGTCATGGTGTGTCACTAGGTCATATAAAACCGTTTCTCACATTAATTTATTATACATTCATTTATTATTAATTTATATATATATAGATTTATAGGAGATGCATTCCAACCATATATATAAAAAAAAATTGTGGTACTTATATTATAGTTAAGCTAGGCAATCATTTTTTGTCATACTTTTGAAATCATCTTTACATCCCGACAGCGATCAATGAATTGAATGCTTCAATATAAAAATGATAAAAAATGCTATCTGTGGTTCTGGTAGGCCTGTAAAGCTATTCGCTAAAGCTACCGAGCTATTCATGTGTTTTTGTTGAGTGGTTTTGGAGGGAAGCCTAAAGGGAGGGTTTTATTTTTTGTCTGGATACTTTCAATCTCTCGATACGCTTCATTCCTCCAAATCGCCTACCCTACCTTTAAGTGTGCGCCGAATTCATAAGAAATGTGGGGGCCGAGTAGCAATAGCAATCAGAACACTGTGTCAGGAGCTAAGTAATAAATCATAGCAACGCGCACACACGTCTCCTTCGTTCCAGGTCACGGAAACAAGAGACAAGCAAACCCACACCAGTTGGCATCCACGTAGCAGGAACCAGAAGTTAAATGACCTATCTTCCTGTTCCCAGATAAGCTAGGGAGATTTATCCGAAGTATTGCCAAGATTCCGATAATTTTTTTTTTTTTTTAGGTTCAATTAAAACCCAAAATATATAACCAGCATACTAATTTCCATTCTCAGACAGATAATAATGAATATATTATGTCAATAAATTCCCTGCATCACAGTACGGAGATGGGTCGAAGAAGGCGCTAATTATCGCATATAATTAATCAAGAATAACCTGTCTCTATTTTGAGGAACTCGTCTTCAAACGCTTGAAACACGGCCACAGACGAGCCGCATTCACAAATGTATTCAACCATCACGGCAAAAATGTCAGATTTCTCCCCAACCGAAATTGTTTGCGATTTCGATTCTTATTAGGAGCGGGATTAGCACTCGCGTCACGTGTGCCGGTGATTATTTCAGTGTGAGCCGCTGCCTCCACGCTCGCGGCTTCCATGCAGATATATGTAAATACACCAATAAGACGAGGGCCAGGCGCTGGTGCCAGTCAGGGATCTGTATATCAGGCCTAACTGCAAACAAAGCATTATGCAAAACACACGCAATTAATCACTGGAACGACAGTTCATATTTTTATGATTATTAATGGCCTTCGCCATGCTGCGGGGTCACAACGCCCCTCTGACATATTTACATCATAAACAGCGTGAATTATGGGGGTGAAAGGAAGGGCGCTGTGCGTTAAAAAAAAATAGATAAAAATCACTTCCTTTATGCATCATCAGGTGGGCCGGTCAGAGACGCCGCGGCCAATCGCGGCACTCCATTTCGGGGGAGCGAGGTGGGCGTCTATGTGGCGGCAGGTAGGGGAGTCAGCACTTCCTGTTTGGAAGTGGGGGGGGGGGCGGGGGGGGGGGAGGGCAGGCGGAGCTGAGGGGGGGGGTGCCGGGAGTTACCGTCACCTCCTGAGACGCAGGAGCAGATTGATTCTGGAGGATTCTGCTGACGCTTGGGAAGCGCCCGGAGTTGGACAGTCTTTCTCAGCGGGCTGATTCAGAGGGACGAGGAACCACACACCCTGCTGGCCCTGAGATACCCGGGCACGGCAGACACACGGCTGAATGGTGGGCCTTCCTATACAAATAAATAACCGTGGACGCCGTTTTACTGGATGCTTTCATCTGGCGTGGCAGACTTAATGCTATGCTCTACTGGTTGAGCTATACAGGGAGAGAGAGGGCAAGTAGAGAGAGGGAGGGAGGGGGGGAGAGGAAGTGTGAGAGAGAGAGAGAGAGAGAGACAGAGAGAGACAGAGAGAGAGAGGGAGAAATATATATATATATATATATATATATATATATATATATATATATAGAGAGAGAGAGAGAGAGAGAGAGAGAGAGAGAGAGAGAGAGAGAGAGAGAGAGAGAGAGAGAGAGAGGGGGGGGGGGATGGAGAGGGAGTGATAGAAAGGGAGATGGAGAGAGAGAGGGAGAAAGAGAGGGGGAGAGAGAAGTGGAGAGAGGGGGAGATGGAGAGGTAGAGAGAGAGAGGGAGAGCGAGGGTGGGAGAGAAAGAGGGAGAGAAAGAGAGAGAGGGAGAGCGACGGAGAGAGAGAGGTAGAGAGAAGATAGATGAAGAGATAGATAGATAGATAGATAGATAGATAGATAGATAGATAGATAGATAGATAGATAGATAGATAGATAGATAGATAGATAGATAGATAGATAGATAGATAGATAGATAGATAGATAGATAGATAGATAGATAGATAGATAGATAGATAGATAGATAGATCGATGTATACTGCTTTTCTATCACCACAATATTCTGATATCATGTGGATGGTTTGTTTGATTGCTTCCAAGGGGGAGTTTAAAACCATTAAATCTCCTAATGGTCGATTTCCATTTCTGCAGAGATTAAAGCGCCACAAACTGAATCATGTGCGCTGACTGCGTTCCAGTCACCCTCCATGTTTCTTCTGCTTCCCCCTCCCGTCCCACCGGCCCGCACGACCTGGCAGCACCCAGCGCCGAGGCCCGCGCCCCGGGAACAGGGAATACGTCCTTGGAGTGGGTCAGGAGAGAGAGAGAGAGAGAGAGAGAGAGAGAGAGAGAGGGAGAGAGAGAGAGAGAGAGAGAGAGAGAGAGAGAGAGAGAGAGAGAGAGAGAGAGAGGGAAATGGAGAGGGAGAGATAGAAAGGGAGATGGAGAGAGAGAGACAAAGAAAGAGGGAAAAAGAGAGAGAGGGAGAGAGCGCGCGAGAGAGGATGCCTCAACCTCCTGTCGCTCGCCCGGCGTTGCCAAGCTCGGGCCCCGGCCAACGCCGGACCCCATGTCGGTCGCCCGGGCCCTGGCCCGGAAAAAAGACGGAAGCTGCTCTTGGACCGTCCGGGTCGGTCCGGCGCCAACATGGCCGCCCGTGCCAGGAGGAGCAACTGTGTGGAGCGTCTGGTCCGGCGTCGCGGCCGCCCTCTACGGCTGATCTCCGGAGGGAGGAGCGGGGCGGGGGTGGTGGGGTGGTGGAGAGGTGGAGAGGTGCGGGAGAGGAAGGAAGCTAGTGCCAAGAGATGGCCGCTCCAGCCGGGCTGCCTCCGGGGACTTTGTGGACGGGGGAGGTGGTGGGGGTGGAGACAGTGGTGGTGGAGGAGGAGCTGCTGCTGGTGGTTGGGGGGGAGAGAGTGGTGGTGGTGCTGATGGTGTTAGTGGTGGTGGTGGTAGGTGGGGGGAGATAGTGGTGGTGTTGTTGACGGTGGTAGTGGTGGTGTTGATGCTGGTGGGGTTGAGGAGGAATTGGTAGAGGAGGTAGTGGAGGTGGAGGTCTTGGGGGTTGACGGTGGTGGGGTGGAGATTGCACTGGTGGTGTTGATGGTGGCAGTGGTGGCGTTGATGATGTTGGTGGGGAGAAAGTGGTGATGGGGGTGAGGGTAAAGCTGGATGCCATTGTTCACAAAGTAGTCCCCTGTTGTTTCTGTTTACGGGGACGTTGGTACATCGCTAGGCAACACCCACGCCTCTCTCTCTCTTTCTCTTTCTCTCTCTCTCTCTCTCTCTCTCTCTCTCTCTCTCTCTCTCTCTCTCTCTCTCTCTCTCTCTCTCTCTCTCTCTCTGTGTCTCTCTCTCTCTCTCTCTCTCTCTCTCTCTGCTGCTTTTAATAGCGGCGGTTAATATGTTTGTTCCATCTCGCGCTCTCTCTCTTATACTGTATAACTTGTCCCATCCATTATATCACAGAGTGGATAATACCTCGTTCGCCGTAACTCTCTACCCCCTCCTTCTCAGCAAACAGCCGCTTGTAAGAAAGACTATTACCAAGCACCACATAATGGAGGCACAAGTTAGCGGGAATATTTATGAGCCTTTAACAGAGGGGAATGAGTCAAACTCTGTGAAAGGTTTAATTTAGTGCGCAGCGCCTATTCTTTCCGACTGGGTGTTGTTCGTATTTCGTCCTTGCCGCTGTTCGTGTGTGCAACGAGAAGGTGGTGGTGTGAACGGCGTAAGATGGAAGAACAGGTTTACCGAGACAAGATGGTGGTGCGACGCAGGGCTCGTCAATATGCTGCCAACCCCGTCCTCTTATTGTAACACACACACTGACACGCACACGTACTCACAAGCACAGACACACACGGACATACAGGCTCAAAGCTGTAGTACACAAACACACACATACACACACAGGCCCGTTTGTGCACACGTATGCACAAAGACAGACACACATGCACATGCAGGCCCGTGCGTGCCCACAACTGTAGCACACAGCCGTAGCACACAAACACATGGATGCGTGCACACATTGCACATAGTATACACTGGCATGTACACTAACACACAGGCGTGTGCACCGCACGCACAATCAGCCACACACACACAGAGACACACACACACACACAAAGAGGAGGAGGAGGAAGAGGAGAAGGAGGAGGAGGAGGAAAAGGCCTAGTTGATGTAATGATGTCCCCAAACCTCGAAAGTTGTGCAATCCTGCTATTGTTTTTTAACAACTGCCAGTGAAGGCTGTCCCAGCAGCCTGGCTGATGGAGAGACATCAGATAGCAACACAAGCTCCCCTGCTGGGTCTGGGAATCACCTTGTCTCTCCCGCATCTACTGACACACTCCTTCCCTTTATTAGCAGTCCCATAAGATAAGGCGTGTTTGTGTGTGTGCGTGCGTGTGTGTGTGTGTGTGTGTTGATCACGCCTCTACGATCAGCCACGAGACACCGATTGGAGGAGGACCTCTGATGAACGATGCTCTGAATAATTAGCCGGGAAGAAGCAGCAGGCAACAACGCGGGGATTGTTAGCAATCACGGCTAACGCCCGGCTTGTTAGCAATCACAGCTAAAACGCAGGCGGACGCCTCTTAGCGGTGTTACGCAACAACTTAGCGGCTCCCAGCATGCATCTGTACGCGAGATGGATGAAGACGGATGACACCGGCGACATAAAAGTAAATGAATGGCATGTTACCGAAGATAACCGATACCCCCTACGTTCCATCTCCTAAAACAAATCATTTATTCAAATCATGAAAAAGACAATGAACAAAACATTTTGTTAGTCGCTATGTAATTTAAGTTGTCTTACCGATATACCTGTATTCAATATTGAGACAGAGCCGGGTCTCAATATTGCAGAAATGTTATTTTACTGCAATTATATTAAAAGACGGAGCTCATCTCGGCCAAAAATATATATTAGTTTTTTTCTACGTCTTCATTCTTGGCCCACATCCCACCCATCATTTAAAATGAGTTTACGTCGGTAAAAAGCAGTGATTATTTATTTTTATCGGAATACATAAAAAACGCGACAAAATCAAAAATGGAAATTAGAAAAGAAATGAAATAGCTCAGAAGAACCTCTGAACGTGCGCGCGGGGCGGAGTGGAGCAGAGCAAAGCAGAGCGCTCTAAAGCTCTGCTCCTTCTCACCGGGGCCTCTGCCTCTGGAGCAGGCTTATCGCTCTCTGTTCTGCTGCTCCTCTATAAAGAAAAACACTTCACAGAGGGGTCCCAGAAGAACCTCCCGGAAGAAGCGACGACATCACCGATGTCATCGCCCGCTGCGGAATGATGGATTGGGTTTGTATTGATTATCTGACACAAGTGGTTAGGCATAAATAGTCCAACGGGAGGGCAGGGGGATATTGTTGTAGTTTCGGCCATCCCCAGCCGAAAGGTTGAGGGGTTTGAATCCCACTGTCTGTAGCCGGGACCTGCACACATCCTTGAGCGAGACGCCCTCGTCCCGTCCTGCTCCTTTATGAGTTCATGATGGTGTTTCTGAATACACTGTCAGAAGTGGCTTTGGATAAAAGCATGGACATAAGTCAACAGTGACACTGCAACACTTTGGGAACATGGTACGAACTGGGCTGAAGGTATGAGTCCCGCCGCGCTGAACGTCCAGGGGAGAGGAGACGGGTGAGGAGAGAAGGGAGGGGTAAGGGGTGAGGAGAGGGGTGAAGGGGGAAGGGTCAGGGGAGGGGTGAGGAAAGAAGGGAGGGGAAGGAGCTGAGAGGAGAGAGGTGAGAGAGTAGAGAAGAAGGGTGAAGAGAGAAGGGAGAGGGGTGAGGAGAGAGGGACAACGGGAGAGAAAAGAGCAGATAGGAGGAAGAGGGGGGAAAGGAGAGGGATGAGGAGAGAGGCGGTGAGAGGAAAGGGTTGTGGCGAGCAGAGAGGAGAGAGGGGAGAGCAACGCAAGCGGTAGCCCCTGAGCCTGAGCAGAAAGCCCCCTGTCTCGAGGGGCAGAGCTGAAGGGGACCCCCTAATGAGACGATACTGTAGGGAGATAATTTCGCTGGAGGGCCAAGTCTAACCAGGCCTTAATGAGACCGATAAGAGCCCTTCAGCGGCTTTCCTGAGCAACTCCACTCAGACACACGCACAGAAGAATGGACACATGGATACAAGCATGCACACGCACACACACACACACACACACACACACACACACACGCACACACACGCACGCACACCAACACTTATTCTCCCAGTCTGTGAAGTTGTAGACCTTCAAGAGGTGTACAATCATCAAGCAAATCTGAGAGGCTCAAGAGTAGGAAGTAGACACACACACACACACACACACACACACACACACACACACACACACACACACACACACACACAGAACAGAGCCATGACACCACAAAGAGGTGGTCAAGCATTTGTGTGTACTCAAGGATAACTATCTTATTACTTGAAGTTACACACACACATGCACGCACACTCATACACACACACACACACACACACACACACACACACACACACACACACACACACACACGTACAAACACCCATACACATGCACGCACACAGAAGCAGGCACACACACACATACACACACACACACACACACACACACACACACACACACACACACACACACACACACACACACACACACACACACACACACACACACACACACATACACACCCACAGACACACACACACATACTTCAGCCGACAGTTGCTGTGTGTGTACAGTCCCACGCTGGGGAAACAAATAAACTGCCTGATTAACAACTTTATGTATTTTTTTTGTCCTGCATGTTCCCGACGCCGCTCGCTAAGCGGCGTAGCGCTCCGCGGCGCTACCTCTGCTAGCGTAATGACTCTTAATGCCTTCCTAATGACTTGTTAATGAGTTCATCAGGAAGATCCTGCCACCGCACAATCTGACACGCAGGGGGGGCTTCCCTGGAGGAAACACAGTCCCCCCTCCCCGCTGTCTAACATACACATACACGTACGTACGCAAAGCTCACACACACTCGCAGGCACACGTACGCACACGTACGCACACGTTTTTCTTTATTGTTATTTCGGGGGCGCCGGGGCAGGTTTCCATCGCTTCTTGCGACACTTGTTCAGTCAGAGGTGTGAAGACCCCCTTATTCGCAAAGCAACAGTCTGCTTGAGTATTTCTAAGGCTGCTCCAGTACTTTCAGTCCGCTCCAGTATTAATAGACCGCTCCGGTATTTTGCAACAACCATTTAGTTTGGCCTATTAGCACGGAAATGAGAAGTGCTTCAGTTATACTCTTTAGTTTTCAAAGTCCAGGGATAACACTGCAGTTACTTTGACTTTAAGCTTCGGAAAACCACTGCATTCAGGATGGGGGAGAGGAGGAGGAGCGGGAGGGGTGGAGGAAGAGGAGGAGGAGGAAAAGCGAGAGGGGGAGGAGGAGAAGGAGCTGGAGAAGGAGGAGGAGGAGGAGTTTTCTATTTTGGTGTTTAATAGAAAAAGTTGGTGTTTTCTATTTTCTTTCTGTAAATAGGTTGTGTATTTGTGTATCCGTTTTGTATTTGTCTAGATTGGTCATGCTTGTGTTTTTGTTGTTTGTACCTTTTGTTCCTGGTGGGGCCTCTTGGACCAGATCAATATTGTAAATAAGAAACTGTTCTTAATGTTTTATCTGGAAAAATAAAGGTTAAAAAAAAAAAAAAAAAAAAGTTGGAGCAGGAGTTTGGGAAGGAGGAAGAGGAGCTGGAGAATGAGGAGCAGGATGTGGAGGAGGAGGAAGACAATGAGGAAGAGCAGGAGGAGTAAGAGGAAGAGAAGGAGGAGTTGGAGAAGGAGGAGCAAGAGGAGGAGCAAGAGGAGGAGCAGGAGGAGGAGTGGGAGGAAGAAGAGGAGCAGGAGGAGGAGGTGGAGGAGCAGGAGGCTGATGTAAGGGAAAGTGAAGGCTCTTACTGCCTGGCGTGTGGGACCACTGAAAGGCACGTAGCAGGTTGTCGGCCAAGGTTACTGGTGATGCGCGGTCACATCAAACCTTCGGAGGGAACATCGGAATGGCACCGCGTGTCCATCCAGTCAGCGGGATTTCAGCCCAATGCTGCGGCAAACCGCGACGGTCAAACGGACACACGAGATCCAAACATTCAAAGGACCCAAAGAATGAAATAGAGTCTGAAGTGTTGAACCAGAAATAAATAAACACCCCCATTATTTTGGTAATTTGTCTTATATGATCGTAGACATAGTGATCTATGCCATTGTACCACTGCTACTGAAATAAGTTCCTATTCTTTCACTTATAGTATAACAGCACGGTGTGTGTGGATGGTAAAGCTCCTGGTTAAGGCCCATTCACACCTACGGTAAATATGGATAGGGACCCTTTCGTCCGGTCCCAGAGGTTGTTTCGTCCGTCAGAAGGTCCGTCGCTTCTGAGCTTACGAATCCAGAGTGCCCCGGGAGAAACGGAGCAATACCAACGGGAATCGAGGCGGCAGTATAGAGTCAGAAGTCCAACCATTCGAGTGGAGAGAGAGTAGTATAATATCTTATTGTATATATATATATATATATATATATATTTTGTATTTAACGTTTTAGACTTATATTATACTATATGCCTGACCTTTTTATTTTATTGTTCACCTGCTTTGGCGAGTTATAACTGGTCATTTAAAAATGGCGCAACATTTGGAGGAGATAATCTGCGGTTTGGTGAGGGGTGTCACATGCCACCGCCGCGTAGGTCTACATTTTTTTCGCCCTTTTATATCGATTTCGGATGACACAAAGCAAAATCATCTCCTCTACAGATGCCATGTTTGTGATTGTCGATGCCGGTAATTTGCGACGAGACAGTCACTGCCCTCTAGAGGATGCATTGCTTAACATCCATAACAACGCTGAAACCGGTCAGAGGCGTGAAGGGTGGAACCGGACACAACGTTTGCTATGGACGGACGAATTCCGTCGGGATCCGGAGGTATGAATCCACCTTTAGGCTTTCCGGACACAGTATAACGCTACGGTTTGTGGCGACTTTCATATACAAAAATATACAAGCTTATTATAACACTCATAACAGTTACACAACCACGGTAGTACAAAAAAGTATCATAAAGTTGGTGTGGGTCGTTACCGTGGTGATAACACCCCCCAACCCTCTTTCCTAAATTTACTAAAAACAAATGTTTTTTATTACATAGTGTTCCAATCCCATCTGAAACAGTGAGCTTACTGGCTCTTTAAGAAAAAAAATCACCAATCCTAACGTATTCTGTGTTTCTGCTTGGACACCGAATTCAGCTTTTGTTCATTGCTAGTTAGTACGCTAGCATCGGTTGTTTCTTTGTCGCACACGGATGCTTGATTTCTCGGACACACAAACAACAGTTAGCAATACCGTCGGTGTGATGTCCACCCAGGACATGGCTCCGGTCGAGTGGAAACACGGCCGCGTCACAGCCAGGAGCTTTCCATCATGGGATCGGGCCAAAGGTCACCGAGAACCATCTCAGATAGCAATGTGTGTCGGATGAAAAAAAGGAAATAAATTGAATAAGCCCTTGACTGGAGATCGTTGCAGCGAATCCTCCGATCTGTCCTCAGCATCTGTCCCGCAAACAATGTGTTGTTTGCCACGTGTGAGGCAGCAAGCCACAGGTCACGCCCTCCATGAGCGGCTAACAAATCCTATTGGTCGAGCTGCTCCGTCGCTGTGGCGAATCCCTCATGTCAACAACCCCCCCTCCTCCATGGGCCGTGGCAGAGGAGGAGGGCCTGATCCGCGGAGGATCTGCTGAGATGCCTTTCCTGTTTCGTATCACACACGCTGACACGCAGGGTTTGAAAGATACATCACAGGGACTGATGGTGGATCTGCACTGCGTGTGTAACCCCGGCACACGGCTGTGGGCGCTGGCCTACGACGTCGATGTGCTCTGTTCGGTTAGCTGTGTGTCGTTGCTACGAGTCAACCTTTCAACTATAATGAGGCTAACTGGTACGAGGAGTTGGATGACTGAATCATGTTGGCAACAGGCCAATGGAGATATGATTTGAGACATTAGAAACAGAATGCTCCCTGCGGGAAGTATGGAGTCACGCTTTATGCCGGAGACTTCAAGGACAATTTATTGCAACCGAAAGAAAGTTGTCAGAAAAGTCCAGCTTTCAAGTGAGGTTCACAGTGCCTCCATCATGCAAGGGAATCAACCTGCCCATGGAGGTTTAGGAAACAAAGCAGGCAGATTTCCGACCGCTGTCTTTCTGTGTGTCTATTTGTTTTGTGCCTGTATGTTTTTTTGTTCGGAGATGACACGTACACAATCTGCAATACAGTTACCAGTGCTCTGTGTACTTCTACCCAAGATGGACCCCACGCTGCTCTATTGTCTGTCTCTCTGTCTGTCTGTCCGTCTGTCTGTCCGTCTCTCTGTCTGTCTGTCTGTCTGTGGATGACGCACAGAATAACAACCTGTCCATACTGTGATACCGCCCACATCCAACATCCACTGCATGAAATCCCCAGGAGGAGATAAATAAATAAAACGTTTAAAACAGGTGAGGGAGAGAGAGAGACGTGGAGCGAGAGAGCGAGCAAGACAAACAGAGACTGAGAGACAGAGAGTCGGGGTCAGACAAGGAAAGATGATGAGGATAGAGAGAATGAAAAATGGGCGGAGAGAGAGAAAGAGAAAGGGAGAGGAAGTGAAAGGAGGGATTTACAGTGGGTTCCAATTTACATGGGGATTATTACTTTATTTATTTTTTGTTCGTTTTCCCCCTCATAATTCCTTTATTCTTTCATTTCTAAAGCACCTGGAGGAAAATAAAGTCCCGGGTAAGCACATAAACACGGTGCCGGAGAACAGATAATGACGGAGGGTCAAGTCGGGAGTGAGTCACTCTCTCTCTACTTGCGATGAAAGTCATTACCGCTACACCGCACCGACGATCAGCCTGGAGATAATCCCATTTCTCAACTCCCCCGCCTCCATACTCCCCCCCCCCCCCCCCCCGTTCCCCCCTCACCCCCCCCCCCCTGCCTAAATTGCATCATGTCACGTTGCGTTTTGCATATGCCATCGAAAAGTGGATTTAGATATGCAAAGCGATCAGAGCCGCGACGTGAAATCGCCCGAAAAGAAAAGAGGGTGGAGGTTGAATAAAAAAGATTTAAGCCCCTGTGCGCACACCCACGGGAAAGACAAACAATTAAATAAAAAAATAAGTCAATCAATGGGAGGAAGGCTCTCAGTTGCGTGGGCGGGCTCCGGGCTCGTCCTGTTCTCAGAACAGTCCGGTTGAGGGAGAGAAAGAGAAAGAGAGGAGGAAAAGAAAGAGAAAGAGAAAATGAAAAAGAAAGAGAAAGAGAGAAAGTAGGAGGGAAAGGGAGGACAAAGAGAGGCGGAAGAGAAAGAGAAAGAGAGGAGAAAGAGAAAAAGCAGAGCAGATGGCGGAGCAGAGATTTGTGGTATTATCTCCATCCGGTGTGCTGCTGCAGGGACGTGGGATCCCCAAATTGTATTTCATTGCGTTTCGTTTAAAAACTCCTCTATATATACATTAGATTCCTGTTTATTTGTTTCTCGGAGGTATGAATGTGCGGCGCGAGGGATACACGGAGATTAGCCTAATGGGCAGTGGGCGTGTCTTTGTCTCCTTCGTTGCTACTCCTTTTTTTTAATTTCCCTCTCTCCTCAGCCCCTCTTTCATTCGCTTCCTGCCACTCTCCCACTCTTCCGCTGCCTCTCCATTTCTCCTCTATCACCCGCCCCACTCTGTCTCGCGCTCTCTCCCTCTCGCTCCCCCCTATTCCTCTCACCCTCTCTCCATCTCTCGCCCCCTCGCCATTTATTTCTCTCGCTATCGCCTCTCTCTCTCTCCGCCGCTTGCTCCCTCTCTCGCCCCCTCTCCATCTATCACTGTCCCTGCCTCCCTCCCTCTCTCGCCCCCTCTCCTTCTCCTTTTCTCTCCCTCTTTCTAACCATCTCTGTCTCTCCCTTCCTCTCTCCTCCCACAGACACGTCTGCTCCATCACTCGCTGTTCTCCTGGACACCCACACTTCCTGTGAGCCCAGCCCTGGCCGACCGCGTCACCACCGGGGGGGAGGCGGGCGGGCGAGGCCGCTCAGACTTTAGGATGAGAAGGCCCATGATTCATAGGTCAGAAGAACAGGATCCATAAGAACAGGATCCATAGGTCAGAAGAACAGGATCCATAAGAACAGGATCCATAGGTCAGAGGAACAGGATCCATAGGTCAGAAGAACAGGATCCATAGGTCAGAAGAACAGGATCCATAAGAACAGGATCCATAGGTCAGAAGAACAGGATCCATAAGAACAGGATCCATAGGTCAGAAGAACAGGATCCATAAGAACAGGATTCATAGGTCAGAAGAACAGGATCCATAAGAACAGGATCCATAGGTCAGAAGAACAGGATCCATAAGAACAGGATCCATAGGTCAGAAGAACAGGATCCATAAGAACAGGATCCATAGGTCAGAAGAACAGGATCCATAGGTCAGAAGAACAGGATCCATAAGAACAGGATCCATAGGTCAGAAGAACAGGATCCATAAGAACAGGATCCATAGGTCAGAAGAACAGGATCCATAAGAACAGGATCCAGAGGTCAGAAGAACAGGATCCATAAGAACAGGATCCATAGGTCAGAGGAACAGGATCCATAGGTCAGAAGAACAGGATCCATAAGAACAGGATCCATAGGTCAGAGGAACAGGATCCATAAGAACAGGATCCATAGGTCAGAGGAACAGGATCCATAAGAACAGGATCCATAAGAACAGGATCCATAGGTCAGAGGAACAGGATCCATAAGAACAGGATCCATAGGTCAGAGGAACAGGATCCATAAGAACAGGATCCATAAGAACAGGATCCATAGGTCAGAGGAACAGGATCCATAAGAACAGGATCCAGAGGTCAGAGGCACAGGATCCGTAAGGTAGAACAACAGGATCCATAGGGTAAAAAGACAGGATCAATAGGTCAAAAGAACAAGATCAATAGGTCAAAAAATATCATCCACAGGTCAGAGGAACAGGCTGTTCTGATCTGTTCAGAGTTGTTCCTCTTGTTCCCTCACAGCCCTCCCAGATCGGTAAGCTAAGTACCCGAACCGCAAATGTTTTCACTGGCACTGTAATTAAAATGTTAACTCTCAGCGTCGTTATTAATATTGTGTCGACATATGCGTTTAAAATATTAAAAGATGAGGCGTACCCATAAATCTTGAATTAATTGTTGAGCAATCAACATAAATTATATTTAAGAAGACTCTTACAACTATGAATATTTTGTGTCATTTTTGGTGTGCAGTATCACAAAGCACCATCCGAATCTTTAAAGGTTACCCCTGGGACCTGTTCATGCAGGATGGTGACTGTCTGATGGGGACAACTGATGATAATAACAACACAACATGTTATTTAACCTATCTGCAATTAAGGATGGTCGTCGTTCCTAGAATCCTGTTTTTGCGATGACTAGTATGTCTGTATTTTCTGGTTTAGGCCTACAAGATAATTTTAAAAAGACATCTCAACAAACCGGAGACCGAACAGACCACAAATATATATGAGTATATGTATGGTACCGTGGTGTACCAACATATATTGAGCTTTGAACTCTAACCCCCGCCTCGAAGCCAGAGCAGAAAGGGCGTCAGGCATCAGAGGTAAAGATCTGGTCAACTCCAGATCAAAGTCACTGCAGAGGGCCCCGGGAGCCAACGGGAAAAGAAAAAACAGCCTGAACTTCTCAATTCAGACCACGGACCCGGTTAAACCATCAGTCATACCGGCTTATACATCTCACGGCAGCCGGAGACGAGGGACGCATGAGAGGAGCGGAGCCGTGCTCAAACTACCAGAAAGGCCCCGCCAAACCCCTAGTTTACGTTGCGTTCCTCGATATTGATATTTTTACACATGAAAGACAAATTGTTCATACATTTTGTGCCGCAGGGCGTGGACCTGCACCACTTGTCGACAGCACAACGGGAGCTCCGTGGACAATGAGATTGTGACCTCATCTAGAAAACTTTCTTCTGCTGTTTTGGTTTTTCGATGGTAACAACATGAACTAGCTTACCATTAGCCTCCTCAGGTGATTACCTCAAGGAATAACAACTCGGGGCCTTAGCCTTTGTGAATACACTTCAGCAAGCAAGCTTAGCATTAGCATCCCCAAGCTCTTCCCTATAGGAGGAGCGTCAAAGATGGCTAAGCTATCTTCAAATTAGCGACCTCATCCCTGGTTTGTGTAGGCAACACCAAACGAAAAACACAGAAATTGTCCGCTAAACTAAACTAAACAAGAGGATGACAAACAACAAAACAAAAAGACCCAGGAAGTACAACTCCCCGCGAGCAGCCGATGACACGTCCCCGCCAACCGTCACGCGGCGTTCACCTGCGACCAGGTAAACTTTCCTCAGGGTCGTTTAAGGGACGCCGCGGCTGGCTGTTGTTTACCCAGGACTCCCCGTGGGGGGGGGGGGGGAGCTGACCCGGGGCCGGCGGCAGTGAGTGATACAAATGGTGCGCGTCCCTCCTGGTCATTATTTATGCTGATGGGAATGCCCTTGGGTGTCTTTTCGGCAGGCGCCACGCAGACATGCTGCGCCACGCTCCTGACGGCCACGGCTAAATGAGCCGCGCGCTACCAATTTGTCCTGGACCACGGGCTCTGGCGGGGTTCAGCCAGCGCCGCGAACCCCCTGCGATGAGCTAGCTCCAGGCTGGTTGTGCGCGCTGAGCGTGTGCTTGTTTGTGTGTGTGTGAGTTCGTGGCGGTTTGGTTTGGTGTCGATGTGTGTGTGTGTGTGTGCGTGTGCGTGTGCATGTGTGTTGTGATAACAAAGTTGTGCTTCGAGGCTTCGGTCGGTAATGTTGTGAAACTAATAGTGTATAATCGTATAATAGTTACAAATGAACGGCAATAAGTATAATAGCTATATAATAGTCACTAATTAAGTAACAAACTGTTGACGAGGAGTTTAAAGGCTGGGTGAACCGACAGTCGTTGTTCCGAGATGTTTGACGGATATGCCGGTAAACCGTGCGTTTCAGGACGTAGGAGGACCGTGGGAGGAATGGGTATTGATCCGTTAAGATTGATTTGGGCGCGATCAGCTTTTCGTATTTTCAGTGCGCTCCTCTCGCCCACACGTAGACGATCAGGGAAACATTCGAGGAAATGAGCTGTTTAGGTAAAAAAAAAAAAATTCTAATTCTGTTACCCTTTTTTGTGTTTCATTATTGAAACATAACATCCTCATTTAAGCAAGCCGCAACTCCGAAGGAAAACTTTGGGATTTATTTTCCGATCACTTCAGGTTTTGACGGACTAATTCTGAAGTTCTGAAATGGGACAGGTGTTGAGTGAGAACGCTGGTGATATTATCCATTAAAGAAGTTATGCAGTGTTTCCTTTGGGGCAAAAGGCCCGGTCAATGTATGTCCTCTCAGAGTGCTTGTTTCCACTGACTCTGATTATATATTCTACTATTAAAGAATGGATCCCCACAGAGAAATAAAACTTGGTTCCATGCCTAAAATAAGAAATAATGTTTTTTATTGTTTCCCACCAAGGAGATATCTCCACTTTTACCAACAGTCCAACATTGGGTAAAAGACGTTTTGAAGACAGAACAGTCCCTGTGTGGCAATAAACTTTACAAAGACCACTCCGTTGTTTAACATTGAGGAGGGCGTGGTGGCCATTTTAGGGAGGGCAGGGGCCCTGAGCCTGACCTGCAACGCCTTGCCTTAAAGGAAACTCGCTTTTGAGGTTACAATGATTTCAACTTTCACCTGGGCGGGCCGCACAACGTGATGCAAACCGCAACACTGGCACAATAGTAAATATAGTCAATGTTTAAAGCGGTTCGCTGACCTTGCGTCTGATACAAAATCGAGAACACAACACCTGACCTAGCCACACATCCGAGTCTCAGGGCGTCTTGAGTGAATCTCGACTTTAAATCCCATTCTCTCTCTCTCTCTCTCTCTCTCTCTCTCTCTCTCTCTCTCTCTCTCTCTCTCTCTCTCTCTCTCTCTCTCTCTCTCTCTCTCTCTCTCTCTCTCTCTCTCTCTCTCTTCTGCTTGTTCTGTTAACCAAGCACTTCCAGTAACACAGTTTTCCCTGCAACTTTTAATCACGTTTCATTTCCGCCTCACCGTAACTTTGAAATTTCTTTGTCCAAACCGTGTTATTTTACACCTCCAGCCTGAATTCCGATACCGCCGCCGCTACACTCGTTGTTTTTCCCCGTCAGCGGTGGACTCGAGTGTATCGCATGACGCAATAAGCGCTCCAGAATGTTCCAGAGGGGCTTGTCGCCGTGCACCGTGCGCGGGGGAACCGACACCCCCATGCCGCGTCTGTGTGCTCGCGACTGCCGGCGTCGTATCGCTGACAGCGCGGCAGCTGTGCGCCGCTGTTTGTTCGTCCCCAGGAAGTTGTTTCTGCTCACTTACGACAGCGACAGGATCGCCTGCCTGGGAGAACGTGCAAATAGAGGACAAAAAAAAAGAACGGGACTTGTAGCGCCGTGTTTGACCGGGTGTGTACCTGCCTGCTGCAGGTGTACCCGGGTAGTAAGGTTGTGACAGGGAGAGGGAGAGGGGAGGAGAGGGAGAGGGAGAGGGAGAAGGAGATGGAGAAGGAAGGAAAGAGGGCAAGGGAGAGAGAGAGAGAGGGAAGGAGAGGTAGATGGAGAAGGAAGGAAAGAGGGCAAGGGAGTGAGAGAGAGGGAAGGAGAGGGAGCGGGGAGGAGAGGGAGAGGGAGATATAGGAAGAGGGAGAGGGAGAGGGATAGGGAGATCAAGAAGGTAGAGGGAGAGGGAGACAGAAAGGGAGAGGAGAGGGAGATAGAGAAGGAGGCGAAGGAAGAGGGAGAGGGCAATGAGAGTAGAGGAGAGGAAAGAAGAAGTGATGAGAGGGGAGGAGAGGGAGACAGAGACGGAGAAGGAGGAGGGGAGAGAGCGCGGGAGAGAGAGAGAGAGAGAGGGAGAAGGAGCGGAGAGGAGAGTGCTACATTTAACATTACCAGTCGGTATAGAGCTGGTTCCCTTCCAATTAAACGCCTAAATAGGATCAATGTATAACATAAAGGACAGAGAGAGGGGGAAAGGAAGAGAATTATGAGTGTGTGTGTGTGTGTGTGTGTGTGTGTGTGTGTGTGTGTGTGTGTGTGTGTGTGTGTGTGTGTGTGTGTGTGTGTGTGTGTGTGTTAGAGAGAGAGAGAGAGAGAGAGAGAGAGAGAGAGAGAGAGAGAGAGAGAGAGAGAGAGAGAGAGAGAGAGAGAGAGAGAGAGAGAGAGAGAGAGAGAGAGTGTGTGTGTAAGAGGAAGAAATTGGGTGATGTGAGAGAGAAAAAGAATGTGTGAGAGAGGAAAAAGAGCGAAAGGGGGTTTGAGAGAAAGAGACGGGAGGATAATTTAACATTCTTCATCCCCAGCCACTGTATAACACCTCCAGAGTTTAATTGCTTGGGGTTGCCATTATCCCCAGTGTGTGTGTGTGTGTGTGTGTGTGTGTGTGTGTGTGTGTGTGTGTGTGTGTGTGTGTGTGTGTGTGTGTGTGTGTGTGTGTCTCCACTCAGAGCTGATCCCTCAGAAGCTCCCAATCCTCTGTGGTCCTACTCTCTCCTCTTACGTCCACCCCCCACCTCTTGCATGTGTGCACAAGGGTGACCCACCCGGGGAACCATCCCGGCCTCCACCTGGGACACGCCCCCACCTCCACCAGGGGCAGAGTCAACCTCCACCCCCGGCTCCATCTCCTCCTCCATCAGGGACGCCCCCACTAGGGAGACCCCCACCCCCACCAGGAAAGCCCCTCATCTCAACCCCGACTAGGGAGACCCCCAGCCCCACCAGGTGAGCCCCTCACCTCCACCCCCACTAGGAACCCCCTAACCCCCACCAGGGTCGTCCCTCCTTCTCCACCAGGGACCGCCCCACCTCCACCTCCCCCAGGGAGACCCCCAACCCCCACCAGGAAACCCCCTCACATCCACCCCGACTAGGTACCCCCTCACCCCCCACAAGGGAGGGACGCCCCTCCACCTCAACCAGGGAGAACCCCACCCCCAACTCCACCCTCAGTGACTCATGTCTGCCATCACACCTCAGCGCTCCGAGCCCCCCCCCCCCCCACCCTCTGTGGGCGCTGCAGTGTGCACATAAAGCACGCCCGGGCAACGGGACAAATAAACCCATCAAGGTGTAAACGGAGGTGAATAAATAAAACGCCATCGATCGGTTTGCGCTGAGCTCCCCGAGCTCCCCCGGACGCCCCCGCGGCGCTCGCTCCGCTCCTCCTCCGCTCTCCCTCTGCTCTGCTCTGCTCCTCTCTCCCTCCGATCTGCTCTGCTCCTCTCTCCCTCCTCTCTCCCTACTCTCCCTCCTCTCCTCTCTCCCTCGGCTCCTCCTCTCCCTCTCCCTCTGCTCTGCTCCTCTCTCCCTCCTCTCTCCCTACTCTCCCTCCTCCCCTCCTCTCCCTCCGATCTGCTCTGCTCCTCTCTCCCTCCTCTCCCTCCTCTCCTCCTCTCCCTCTCCCTCTGCTCTGCTCCTCTCTCCCTCCTCTCCCTCTGCTCTCCCTCCCTCAAACTCCAATACACCAGGACAAACTCCCCTATCACCAGGACAAACTCCACTATCACCACCACCACCACCACCTCCACTATCACCACAACTATCACCAGGACAAACTCCAATACACCAGGACAAACTCCCCTATCACCAGGACAAACTCCACTATCACCACCACCACCACCACCACCTCCACTATCACCACAACTATCACCAGGACAAACTCCAATACACCAGGACAAACTCCCCTATCACCAGGACAAACTCCAATACACCAGGACAAACTCCCCTATCACCAGGACAAACTCCCCTATCACCAGGACAAACTCCACTATCACCACCACCACCACCACCTCCACTATCACCACAACTATCACCAGGACAAACTCCAATACACCAGGACAAACTCCCCTATCACCAGGACAAACTCCCCTATCACCAGGACAAACTCCCCTATCACCAGGACAAACTCCACTATCACCAGGACAAACTCCCCTATCACCAGGACAAACTCCACTATCACCAGGACAAACTCCACTATCACCAGGACAAACTCCACTATCACCAGGACAAACTCCACTATCACCAGGACAAACTCCACTATCACCACCACCACCACCACCACCACCTCCACTATCACCACAACCTTCACCAGGACAAACTCCAATACACTTGGACAAACTCCCCTATCACCAGGACAAACTCCCCTATCACCAGGACAAACTCCACTATCACCACCACCACCACCACCTCCACTATCACCACAACCTTCACCAGGACAAACTCCAATACACCAGGACAAACTCCCCTATCACCAGGACAAACTCCACTATCACCACCACCACCACCACCTGCACTATCACCACAACCTTCACCAGGACAAACTCCAATACACCAGGACAAACTCCACTATCACCAGGACAAACTCCAATACACCAGGACAAACTCCCCTATCACCAGGACAAACTCCACTATCACCACCACCACCACCACCTGCACTATCACCACAACCTTCACCAGGACAAACTCCAATACACCAGGACAAACTCCACTATCACCAGGACAAACTCCAATACACCAGGACAAACTCCCCTATCACCAGGACAAACTCCACTATCACCACCACCACCACCACCACCTGCACTATCACCACAACCTTCACCAGGACAAACTCCAATACACCAGGACAAACTCCCCTATCACCAGGACAAACTCCACTATCACCACCACCACCACCACCTGCACTATCACCACAACCTTCACCAGGACAAACTCCAATACACCAGGACAAACTCCACTATCACCAGGACAAACTCCACTATCACCAGGACAAACTCCACTATCACCACCACCACCACCACCTCCACTATCACCACAACCTTCACCAGGACAAACTCCAATACACCAGGACAAACTCCACTATCACCAGGACAAACTCCACTATCACCAGGACAAACTCCACTATCACCACCACCACCACCACCACCTGCACTATCACCACAACCTTCACCAGGACAAACTCCAATACACCAGGACAAACTCCCCTATCACCAGGACAAACTCCACTATCACCACCACCACCACCACCTGCACTATCACCACAACCTTCACCAGGACAAACTCCAATACACCAGGACAAACTCCACTATCACCAGGACAAACTCCACTATCACCAGGACAAACTCCACTATCACCACCACCACCACCACCACCTGCACTATCACCACAACCTTCACCAGGACAAACTCCAATACACCAGGACAAACTCCACTATCACCAGGACAAACTCCACTATCACCAGGACAAACTCCACTATCACCACCACCACCACCACCTCCACTATCACCACAACCTTCACCAGGACAAACTCCAATACACCAGGACAAACTCCCCTATCACCACGACAAACTCCAATACACCAGGACAAACTCCCCTATCATCAGCCCCACTCCTATCCCCACCAGAACCACCACCACCTCTCCCACTACTAGGTTAGATCCTCCAACCGACCCTTTTCCTCCCCATTTCGGTAGGACACCCAAACAGCCCAACTTAGTTCCTGCCCCTGCCTGTCTTTGGAGCTGCCCTTGAGAGGAGGCGTCTTCACCGGTGAGCGATGACGGCTCGGGGACGCATTCTCCCTGTTCTCCTCGGCGATCGGCGCCTCGTCGGCGAGGCCCGCCTAAACGGCAGCCATTACCGTGTCCTTTAGAACGCGCTGCGTCGCCGGGGCTCCCGAGGGGCCGCCATCTTATGCAAAGGAGGTTTGCGGCTCCGGCGTGAAATATGCAATGTCATGAAATGTCAAGTGAAAAGTGAGCGACACCACAGAGGACGGACAGACACTCTGACGGACATCGTAAACAATGCGCATATCTATAAAAAAGAATTATGTTGTGCTACTCGCGCTTTTACCCACAATTATAGATCGTTTTGACAATTTGACTATCGCAATTGATTTAATTGAACAAAACTATCTTATTTGCTAGATATATTATAATATACAATATAGCCTTTTCTATTTCGGTCTGAAATAGAAACTGTATATATCACTGTTTAATTTAATAGTGTTTTTACTTTCAAGACTAATTAAGCTTATTTGGATCAATAGTGGAGCCGAACTCCAACCAAACACTTGTCACTCAAACAACAAAAATAGACAAATGTAATCTGAAGGACTAATTAAATTCTATATTTCACCACACGCCAACCCTTAACCCCGACGCACACAAATAGACGAGTAATAAATGAATAATGAGCTACTATAGCGTTGCTCCTTGTAGCAGCCCAGGTTCCAGTTCAGGTTGCTATGCTACACGTCCTTTCCTCTCTCCTTCATCACACTTCATGTCTCTCTTCGCTGTGTTGCCCATAAAAGCTCCACAAAACCCCATCAAAATATATATCGCTCCAAAACAATCCTGGTATATGAGGGCAATCACAAATTGCAATTTGAACAAACTCAGAAAAAGAGGAAGAGAACAGGAGCGTTCCGCTGTTTCTGGGAGAGTTTAGAGATCCGCCCACTGGTTCATAGACCATGTTCAACAGTATCCAGGTGTTGGTGCGTCAGATTACTGTGAGCACACACATCATTAGCATGACTGGCCTCTTGTGGGAATGAACCCCCAGTGGAGCTGGACAGGAAACAGAACCCAGAAACCTTAGCGTTGGTTTTGCCTTGCTCCGCCAGATGAGCCAGACGGGGAATCAAACCCAGTACCCTAGCAGTGTTAATGCCTTGCTCTACCATTGGGGACAGGGAATCTAACCCGGGACCCTAGCGGTGTTAATGCCTTGCACTACCAGTGGATCTAGACAGGGAATCAAACCCAGAACACTGGCGGTGTTAATGCCTTGCACTACCAGTGGAGCTAGACAGAGAATCAAACCAGGAACCCTAGCGTTGGTATTGCCTTGCTCTACTAGTGGAGCTAAACAGGGAATCAAACCCGGAACCCTAGCGTTGGTAATGCCTTGCTCTACCAGTGGAGTTGGACAGGGAATCGAACCAGGAACCCAAGCGGTGTTAATGCCAGTGTAGCCAGTCAAGACTACTCCTGGCTTAGCATTCTTAACCCGAACACATCCGCACACTCCCCCGCGATCACAGCAGCGGAGAAACACTCTCAAAAAGACACACGTACCAAATCGGCCTCGAATCGCCGTCTCCAACGCAGAGATAGCGTCTGTTTTGTGACCGACCCAAAGCACTGACTGTGCGTTCTTAACCTGGATGGACATAGAGCGGTTCTCTTAGTGTCGGCGGAGAGAGCGAGAGGGAGGGGGAGGAACAGCTGGTCGTACCTAGAGCTCCGCAGGGTCTCGGTGGCGTCCGCGGTGAAGAGGGGCGTGGCGAGGAGGCAGCGAGGAGGCAGCGAGGAGGCAGCGAGGAGACAGCGAGGAGGCAGCGAGCTGGCGGTGTCAGTGTGCGCGGCGAAGGATCGGGACAGGATCACACGGCCCGGCCATCAACTGACGGACACAAGGGGGGAGGGGGGGGGGGGGGGGGGGGGTGTTAGCGTGGAAGCTTCAGAGGAAGGAAGAACGGGAGCACCACCGATGCTGAGAGGAAGGCTGTGAGAAGTTTGTTCAGGAAAAGTTATGTTATGTTTCGATAGAACCATTGAAAAACAGGAACATCATTTCATGTTTTTCATTTTTAGAATATGTAGAATAGTGTTAATGTTTTAAAAAGGGAAGGTATTACTATTGCGACATATTTATCCTCCTTATACCGCCCGCTGTCAAACATAATTTCATCAGCACAATAAACAGGAGTGTATTCATACAAAGCACAACATTGTTTTTCTGAGCGAGCAAACTTAATGTAACTTCTGCTACTGTGTGTTGCTGAATCACAGGATTACCTTACATCACATTGCATTCCTTCACATTACATTACACCCCTGCAATGTTGCAACCACTGTACCTTAAACTGTATCAGAGATTACCAAGACACAATGTGTGTGTGTGGGTGGGTGTGTGTGTGTGTGCTTTTGTGCATTTTTGTGTATATATTTGTGTGATTGTGTCCGTGTATATGTGTGTCTGTGGTTGTGTGTCGTTGTGCTTGTGCATATGTGTTTGTGTATACGTGTGGTTGTTTGTGTGAGTGGTTATGTGTATGTTTGTGTGTGGTTAAGTGTAGATGCCTGTGTGTAGGTGTGTGTGTGGTTGTGTGTATGTTTGTGTGTGGTTGTATGTGTGTATTTGTGTGAATGTGGTGGTGTGTGTGTGTGTGTGTGTGTGTGTGTGTGTGTGTGTGTGTGTGTGTGTGTGTGTGGGAGTAGTTAAGTGTGGTTGCCTGTGTGTATGTATGTTTGTGTGTGGTTATACGTGGTTGCCTGTGTGTGTGTGTGTGTGTGTATGGTTATGTGTGGTTGCCTGTGTGTGTGTGTGTTTATGTGTATGTGTGTGTGTGCGTGGTTGTGTGTGTGTGTGTGGTCACGTGTAGTGCCTGTGTGTGTGTGTGTGTGTGTGTGAGACAGCAGCAGCTCTCTGCCCACCCTGGTAAACAGCGGTCGGGGACAGCCGCTACATTGAGAAACATTGCCCTTATCTTCTCTCGCCCGGCGCCAAATCCCCGTGAAAATTGCATCTGCGCTCTCGGTGCTGGTCATCACAGAGACGCGACGAGCGAACCCTAACACGCCGAGAAGAAAGACTCTGACACAAGATGGCCACCACCCCCCCCCCCCCCCCCCCCCCCCCCTCCCGTTTCCAGCGTCGCCTCGACGCTACAAAGGACGTTTGTGGACCTAATGGCGGTACAGTGGGCCCATCAGCGGCGCCGCGACGCCCGCGCCGGCCGAGTTAGATCCATTTGAGGGAGAGGAGACAAAGTGAGACGGCGGCGAACACGTTCCGGGAGAGGCGCGCGCTGCGCCAGAGTACATAAATTGCCGGTAATGAGGCACGGGGGAGAGGGCGCGCGGCGCGCAGAGGTCGAAGATACTTTGTCTATAACTGCTGAATGGAAACGGCTCGTGAATGCAATTGGGCGGCGAGGGGCGGGGACGACACACGGGGAGGGAGGGGGACGCTGGGGGACGGGGCGCTGTTCATCTGGAGGTCAGGAGCAGACAGCGGTGAGCCACGCAACCCCTGACTGGGGAGGCGGGGGGGACGGGGGACGGGGGACGGGGGACAGACGTGAGCTGGATGTTAGGGGGAACCCCCCCCCCCCCCAAACAGAACAGGTTGACCCACTCAGGAGAGAGGAGCTGTTCCGAGGACGCACACATGCACACACTTGTGCAAACACCCAAAGACATGCAAATACTCATAAAGTACATTGACACAAACGGATACATACACACACATACACATACACACATCCCCAAAGGAACCATGAAATCATCGCACACACACACACACACACACACACACGCAAATACTTATGCACACACACAAACAGACACAAACACACACACACAGGAACCACAGGTACCCTAATATCATCACAAACATACACAAAAAAATAAATGCACAAACATGGCAGCATCACTCACACACACGCACGCGCCTAGCCGCGTGTGTGTTCCACTGCGCTCAGATACACACAGACACACACAGAAACACACACACCCGCTGCCCGTCCGGCCTTCACAGAGGGTGAATCGTTGAATTCTCGGCTGCAGGATTCTCTCACCTTGGGTGACACATAATGAATATTTCCCATTTCCAGCTTAGCCTCACTTAAACATTTACTCTGCGCTCTCGTCTCTCTTTCCCGCGCTAACCTTTTGTTCTGGCGCCGCTGACGTGCTCTCTGGTGTGCGCTTGCTGGTCTGACATTCTTTACAGTAAACGCGGCGCGCAGTTCTGAGGGAAGGAACTCAGGCTCATTGTTGGACGGTTCGCTCCCTGAATGTTTAGGTTCCCTTGTAACGATAATTAGGCCGGGAGTCGCATGCGCAAAACAACGGGGAGAGGATCCCCCGCGCGTCTCTGCGTATTAATACCTGGCCATCAAAAAAACATTATTATGCTAATGAGGACATAAAAGGATATGCATGTTTCATGCTAATAGGGAAGATCCACGGGCATCTTAAAGGATAAAGCATTAAAATTAAAACACTCATTATGGCTCCGAGTGCCGTGCAGATTTGCCACTCACGCGCACACACACACACACACACACACACACACACACACACACGCACACGTCGATATATCCAAAGACATATTTTTTCGCACACACGCGAAAAAAGTCACCCATACTCTCCATTCTCCCTGTTCGGGGGGGACTAGGTGCCCACTTGAAGATGCCCAGCCCACAATCGGCCATGCCCACAAATGTACCACGCCCACACATGTGCCACGCCCACTGCCCCTCCCTCCGTCCTCCCGCCCCCCCGGCACGGCCTGCAATGGGAGGAGAGCGGCAGAATCGGGGGACATCTGTGCCTCCTGTTGCAGCGCGGCAGCGGGCAGAGAGAAAGTGAATTCCAACATTAATGACGGAGCTCTGCAAGCTGTCCTTCCACGTTAGCCATCCATTACGCCGCGGCTGGCTAGCCCCAATAACACGCGCACGCCTGAGAGGACGGGGCGCGCACGTGCCCCCACGCACACATTCGCATTCATACACGCACAAAAGCAAGTGCGCTCCTACACACACACACACACACAAACATACACACACACACATACACACATACAAACACACACACACACACGTGCCCCCCGCACACACAAACAAGTCTGTGTGTGCTCCTACACAAAAGCACATGTTCGCTCCTACACACACACACAAACACACACACACACAGAAACTCATTTAAACACACAAACACTTGTGCCCCCCCCCGCACACACACAAAAGCATGTGTGTGCTCACACACACACACACATAAAAAACTCATGTACAAGTGGTTATAGGTTCCCTGCACTGACTACCTGCACACGTAGACATTGACTCACTCTCTCTCTCTCCTCTCTCTCGCTCTTTGTCTCCCTCTCCCTCTCTCTCTCTCCCTCACTCTCTCACATACAGGGCCAAAACGGGTGACCACCTGGAAATCAAATGTGGTTATCTTAAAGCAAAGTGGTTCATAGTCCAACGCTTCGCTCTGTCCCCACCTGGTACTCTCTCTACCTCCTTGCGTCCCTTTCTCTCCCTCCTTTTCGGGTCTCTCTCACTCTCTCTCTAATTATAGGTTCCCTTCTGTGTGTCTTCATCACTCTCTCCTCAAAGACGGTCGTACTATCCTCTGTGTGTATCTCTCAATTGTGTCCCTGAAGTCTCTCTCTCTCTCCCTCTCCCTCCCTCTCCCCCTCCCCATCCCCCTCTCCCTCTCTCTCTCTCTCTCTCTCTCTCTCTCTCTCTCTCTCTCTCTCTCTCTCTCTCTCTCTCTCTCTCTCTCTTTCTCCAGCACTTTTTTCTAATTTTGCTCGCATTCTTTATGGGGGTGATCCTACATCTGTGAATGTGTGTGAGTGTGTGTGTGTGTGTGTGTGTGTGTGTGTTCCAGCTGAATCAATCAGCTGGAAACATACACATGTATGTGTATGTGTGAGGCCAGATGATTGGACATGAGAGCAACGTATCTGACAATGTGGAGCTTCTACCCTCTGACTTACACACTGCAAGGACACACACAGCAGATGCACACCGAACATACTCACGCACACAAACACACAGAGACACACACAAAAAATACACAGGCATCAGACACACAGTTACGCAAGCTTACACACACACACACACACACACACACACACACACACACACATTGGTTACACACAGTTACGCAAGCTTACAACCACACGTCCACTAACGCACACACACACAAACACACACCCCACAGTTCCACTCACATGAACATAGATATATATATATGTTTTACACACAGATATAGACACACACACACACGCACACACACACACACACACACAACACAGCTTCCCGAGGAAACACACAGAGCTCTGTCTGTGGGGGGCTTGAAGACATCTCTGAGCTGTCACGCTTCCCCAGACTTGCAATAACGTCAAAATCCTCGCCAAAAGTTAGAGAAGAAGAAAGAGCTAGTCTATCACTCACTGCTCCCATTCTATCTCTCCTTCTCTCCATCATCCCTTCTCTCTGTCCATCCTCTTGCTCTCTCTCTCTCCCCCACTCTCTCCTCTACAGGGAAATAACACAACAATGAAGAAAGAGAAATATAGAATGAAAGAAAGAAAGAAAGAAAGAGAAGAAAGAAAGAGAAAGAAAAGAAAGAAAGAAAGAAAGAAAGAAAGAAAGAAAGAAAGAAGAAAGAAAGAAAAGAAAGAAAGAAAGAAAGAGACACAGACCTCTGCCTCCTCCGCTCGTCATAAAACAACAAGCATACCCCCAACTGAGGACCTTGGAAAGGACACCTGTGCATCTCTTCTGGAGGCTACATCAAAACAAAAACAATAACAACAAATGCAAAAATACATGAATTAAAAAAACGACCCAAAAAAACACATGCATGCAGAAAAAAAAACATGAATAATGATCTACATTTCTATGACTCATATCTTGTGAATATTTAAATATTTCCTGTGTATTTTTGGTTGTTTTATTCTCTGTTTTAATTCTCCTACTGTAATGTACTTTGTGGTCAGACGTCAACATCATCAATGATCAAACAAATGCAATGAAATACTTTATACAGTTATACACTTATATATTATGTATCTATAAGTATAAATACTTATACTACGAAGAAAATGGCGATTGAGGAAGATGTATTCAGGTGGTGCCTATAGAACCTGGTGGCTGTGTGTGTTTGTGTGTGTGTATGTGTGTACACGCACACACACACACATATACACACAAGTTTCTTTGATCTAGAAATTCCTAAACAACATTGCTTGCAGCAGACGATCGTCACTCTGAAAACAAGCTGCTTGTTTCAGCGAGAGAGAGAAAGAGAGAGAGAGAGAGAGAGGGATGAGGGCGAGAGAGAGGACAAAGAGAGAGAGAGAGAGAGAGAGAGAGGGGGATAGAGGGAGAGAGAGAGAGGGATAGAGAAAGAGAGAGAGAGAGGGACGAGGGAGAGAGAGGACAAAGAGAGAGAGAGAGAAAGAGAGAGAGAGAGGGGGGGAGAGAGAGAGAGAGAGAGAGAGAGAGAGAGAGAGAGAGAGAGAGAGAGAGAGAGAGGGGGGGGGAGAGAGAGAGAGGGAGAGAGAGAGAGGGAGAGAGAGAGAGGGAGCGAGAGAGAAAGATGGAGAGTGGAAGAGAACCTTTTGCGGGGAACACACAAACACACACACACGCGCGCGCACGCTGAGACGCGCACAAGCTCACACGCACAAGCCGGGATTGCTCTATTCAGGGGAGTGCAGCAAATGTGTCGTACTTCAAGTGTTTCACAATTACCAGCCGATTATATCAGCTCCATTTGCATATTAAAAGGCAGAATCCTCCAAGACGCAGATAATAGCGGGGTGTTGACAATCGCCCTCCCTCCCCCTCCCTCCCCCCTTCCCCCCGCCCGCGCTCGTTATAAACCAGGCGCTGCGAGATTCGGGATGCACGACGCGGCGCTACTCGTGTCGTAAACCCTTTATTGTGTAAATAATCACACTTACAGAGGACGGGAGATGGCCGGGCGCCGGTGAAAGCCAGCTAATTAAAAAGCTGGGGGACGGCTCGCTATGGCGACGCCGCCAAGGCAACCATTCCATCACGCCAGACCTTTTATTCTGCTGGGTGGGGGGGGGGGGGGGGGATTTTGGGGGGCTTTTTCTACTCCTGTTGTGAACGCCGCGTGCCCGGGTAATGCCGTACCATACAATAACACGATCCTTCAGACGTGGCCGTCCTCTCTTCATAAAGGTGCTTCGATTTCACTCATTACCCAAACGACCGTGGAACACTTTGCCAGTCATCATCGTGTCCGTTCTTGTGTGTGTGATGTTTAGGAGCGAACCCGCAAGTTTAAAGTGAAAGGGGTGTTTTTTTCCCTTTCGGCGGTTCATTCCTCGCTGGTAAAACGGGTAGCACAGATCCTTGGTGTGAGTGGTTGCAGCACGACGTCAGCCCCGACCGGCACAAGGATTAACTGGGCCACATCGGAGGATGCACATAAATAGTGATCACACATCCTGCGAGGTGCCATCCATCCACGCTGAGAGGAAGAGAGGTAGAGGGAGAGGGAGAGAGAGAGAGCGAGAGAAAGAGAGGGAGAGGTAGAGAAGGAGAGAGAGATGGAGAGGGAGAGAAAGAAAGAAGAGGGAGAGGGAGAGAGGGAGATAAAGAGAGGGAACGGGACAGAGAGGGAGGGAGAGAGAGGGAACGGGACAGAGAGGGAGGGAGAGAGAGATGGAGAGGGAGAGGGAGAGAGGGAGATAAAGAGAGGGAAAGGTAGAGAGAGGGAGAGAGAGAGAGTGTCTGGCTCTTTATTTATCACTCAGTAACAGGAAATACTCTTTTTTGTTTACATTG